>NC_052483.1:670086-752387 GCF_009730915.1 Dioscorea cayenensis subsp. rotundata
TGGTGCACGGACACAGCTATAAGCGAGAGAAATGAATACCAGACTTGACAGACTGCATCTTGTCTTTCTATGGAAGTGAAAACGTTAAAACGTGTAGTGTAAGACTCGCTTCTAGGAATTGGATTGAAATAATATTGAAGAAAATATATTTATAAGGGAAAATGGAATTAGGATTTCAATGTAGAAGGTTGAAGAATCTAGCCGGAGCTCTTAAGGAATTCCCAACAAAGTCAAGGCACAGTGAGAGGCCTTTGTTCAATACGTGCAAATTGCTCTGTTAATTGCCGATCCCACTCTTTCTAAAATCCTCACTAATGCTTGCAATCAAGATCTTGGGAGCCGTGATCTCAAACGGCCTATGCTTAACATTTAAAAGTAGTTTTTATTTTTTTAAGAAAGAACCCAGGACAAGCTATTTTATTAAAAAACAAAAAGAAACTGAGACTACAAACAAGGGAAACCAAACAAAAGCAACCAGCAAAAGCTAGAAGGAACAAACAATAAAAGAAGAAAATTAAAAAACAAATCCAAATTCAAAAACGCTCTTCATTATCCATTGAGGCAAATCACGACCATGGAGGAAAAGATTTAGAGATTGCCGGCTAACTTCATGAGCAGCTAACATGATTTCAGGGTCATCCAAGCATTAGGAGTAATATGAATAGAAGGATTGTTAGCCACGTCCAAGAGGAATTTGACATTAGAAGTTTGCTAGTTGAAACGCCACGTGAAGGGAGACTCATAACTCATAAGGATTTCCATGGAAGCAGAGTTGACAGTGAAGATATGTTGAATGCCAATATGGAAGTCCATCGCTGCTTGAAGAGTTATATCAATTGAAGTAATGTTAGCATTTGTGGTATCGCCCGTGGGGAATGCAAGACATCCTGCAAGTGAAATAACATAATGAGAATCAGAAATGAAAAACTCAGTTGAGCTTACCAAGCTATTATGGCTCCAGTTAGCATAGGTGTGTCCATCTGCACTGGAGAAATTAGAAAGGATTAACTTCTTGCCAATGAGATTCCAATTGTCCTGAGAATACTCAATTGCATGTGCCAATGTTCTGCTCACAATAGCAGAATAGTTAGGAGAAATATTTCTGAAGATTGCATCACATCCTATTTTCCATATAAACAAGGCACCTGCAGCAATAATAGAAATAATATGCTTCGGATAGTTATAATCAATAAGCCAATCTCCAGAGCTAAACCCATCAGGAAAGGAAATGTTTAAGCCAATTTTGGAGCCAGTTTGATTCCTAATCATTTGTGTCCTAAGATACTGGTAAAAATAAATACTCTATCGTCTCAATACCAATGCCGCAAAAGGATTCAAGAGATGCTGGGTCCAAGCTAAATTTTTTGAAGATACTCGGAGGTGGGCAATCTTCCTCTAAACAGGAGCCAAAGAAAATGTTTAACGCACAAGGCAACATGAATTTTCCACAGAATTTTCCAGCCAGCCCAATGATCCATTTGGGAACTGTTTTGATTCAAATGATGATATATCACTGTAGAAATTTTCTTACTATAAGACTTTGGTTGCCAAACCCAGTGATTATTAGAATTAAGAGCGATGTGCCAAGATTGGAAGGAGTACAACAAGAATTCTCCCAGAAAACATTTCTTAAACTGTCGAGATCCCAACTATTGTTATAAATCAAATTTGAAATGCTAGCCTGCTCAAAATCCATGCTCATATTAAGGAAAGCAGGCTTTAAAGCAATTAGTATTTCAAAAGAAAGGATGTATGAGTTTGGTTAACCGAGTTAATCCAGCAAAACGGTTGTAATTGAGTAGCAGAATGATAGAGACCATGGAAAAACCAAGAACATTTTGAAGGCACAGGATCTTACCAGAAATTCGTTTTGCCATATTTAGCAATAAGAATATCAACCTAGTAAGCATCATCGTTTTTCAAATATTTAAACACATTTTTAGCCATGAGAGACTGATTCGCTAGAGTAAGGTTTCTAATACCAAGGCCCCCTCAGTTTTTTTATGAGTGAAACAACTCCAAGCAACATTATGGATGCCCTTTCCATTGCAGCCTTTTTCCAAAAAAAAAAAACCTACTCACAATTTTGGTTATCTTAGAGAGAATGGTATCGGGAATGGGATAGACAGACAGGTTATAAGTTGGGATAGAGAGCAAAGTAGAGTTAATCAAAACAGTTTTAGATGCAGGAGAAAGCATTAAGCTATTCAATCGGTTATAGGTTCTACTGATTTTATCGATCATGGTCCTAAAAGAAGCAACATCAATCCTTTTAGGAGAAATGAGGATACCCAAATAGATGAAAGGAAAGGAGGCGGGGTTGAGGTTCAGGATGGAACATATACTTTTGGAGACTTTTTTGTTAAACCGCGAAGGAAAGTAAATTTGAGACTTGGCTAAATTAGGGAGTTGACCAGTTAACCTTGAAGAAATGGAAAGGCATAACTTGAGATTCCTATTCGCCAACCTTGAAGCACGAGTGATCAAGATTAGGTCATTTGCATACATCAGATGATTAAAATTGTGACACAAGTTGGAATAGAAGCTAGGAATCATGGCATTGTGGATGCCAAAGTTTAACATGGAAGTTAGAATCTGAGAAACTAAGATAAACAAATACGAGGAGATGGGATCCCCTGCCAAACCCCTCTGGAGGATGGAAACCAGGGAGTGGGAACCCAATTAATAAGAAGAGAGAAAGAACTAGACTTAAGGCAAGTGGAAATCCAAGACACTCAAGTGTTAGGGAAGTTCATTTTGGACAAGACAACAAGAATTGCACTCCAATTAAGAGTATCATACGCCTTTTTAATAATGATCTTTATTAACATCCTAGAAGGGCCATTGATATCTTGCTCTAGTGAATGCACTACCTCTTGGGCAACAATATTATTATCAAACGAAGACCCACCAGAAACAAAACTAACCTATTTATGACCAATAATGCAGGGGAGAACCAGCTTCAAATGGTTGGCAAGAATTTTAGAAATAATTTTAAAACAAACATTTCAAAGAGAAATAGGACGGTAACCAAAAACTAGCTTAGGCCTTTCCTTTTGGGGGATGAGCGAAATAAAAGTTCTTCCCTAAGAGGAAGACATGACAAATTTTTCAAAGAAGTGGCTAATAATAGACACAAGCTGATCTCCAATAACATGAGAAAAAGAGCAATAAAACTCTACATTAAAACCATTAAGTCCAGGGGACTTACCTGTAGGAAGATCGAGGACAGTGCGATAAATTTCTCCATGAGTGACCTCACGGATAAGTTGCTGACCATCAAGATCAAAAATCTAAGAAAGATCGCTAGGCAATGCATTAAGGATATTAACTTCTAAATCATCTGATGGGGCCGTCCAAAGCCTGGAGTAGAAATTAAGAAAAGCTCGACTAATATCTGACTGCTCACTATGAACATTGTCATCAGGATCTGCAATTTGAGAAATTAAATCAAAATGCGAACGAATACACAAGCCCATTAATACTAGAATGAAAGAACCTAGTGTTTTTGTCTCCATCTTTGATCTAAAGCAAACAAGCCCATTAATTTCTCAAATTGATGAGCCCCACTACACATTTCATAAGCCAGAGTGGTAGTCTTTACTACATTTGCTGCCAAATTATTGTTCTGTAACTGCTTTGAGAGAGCTGCTATTTGGGCTGAAAGGTTGGTAATGGCATCTATCTCATATACTCCAGCCATCTTCCTTGGCATGTTTCGCTCATTAGGCCATTGATAGTTGTTAGCAGCCATATCTTCTAGCAATTCATATGCCTCATCAATAGTTTTTTTCATCAAGGCTCCACCTGCAGATGCATCCACTAGTGTTCTGGTGGTGTTGTTCAGACCTTGGTAAAAGTTTTGGATTTGCATCCACTTATGCAACCCATGATGAGGATATTTCCTTAATAATTCCTTGTATCTTTCCCATGCCTCATATAAAGTTTCACCTTCATATTGAGCGAAATTATTGATTTCAATCCGCATCTTTGCTGTTTTGGCTGGTGGAAAAAATTTGGCAAGGAATTTCTGAACAAGATCATCCCATGTAACAATGGAATCCTGTGGCAATGAATTCAACCAATTTCTTGCTTTGTCTCTAAGAGAGAAAGGAAATAGACGTAGGCGAACTGCTTCATCGTCCACTCCATTATACTTAAATGTATCACAAACTTCCAGAAAGTTCGCGATATGAAGATTGGGGTCTTCATTAGGTAGCCCATTGAATTGAATTGCTTGAATTATTTGAAGAGTCACCGGCTTCAGCTCAAAGTTGTTTGCTTGAATAACTGGCCGCCTAATCGCAGGTTGAATGCCAGTTGACGGCATCGCATAATCACGCAAAACCATTGGTTGATTGACCACCATTGGATTATTAAATACTTGATCATTCACTGGTGCATTGTCCCTAGCTCTTGCTTCCTCAGGATTATCCATGGCTTCCAGCGATTGATTATTTGTAAGTCTTGTCTCCTTCCTGTTCCTGCGACACGTACATTCTATTTCAGAGTCAAAAGGTATGAGACTTTCAGTACCGAATTTTCGCATTCAATTTTAACAATTTTGATTAAAAGAAGAAAAAAAATCAAGAATAATGAATTATGAAGTAAAAACCGTAGTAAATTAATAAAGTACACAATCCTCAAAGAACGCGCCAAAAAAACTTGTTGGTTGTGATTTATATAACGCAAAGTGTACGCTATCGCAAAACAAGTAATATAATGATAAGAGAGTATCGTCCACGAGGATTGAGTTTATTAATTACCAAAAATCGATGAACCCTAATTCTACTTTTACTAATGAGGTTGAAAAGATTTAGTTTAGAAAATCTAATTCAAGGACTAGAGAGAGAGAGAGAGAGAGAGAGAGAGAGTTAGATAAGGAGAAATTAATGTCAAGAGATTCTAGAGTTTCCGAGTTCACCTAAACTAATTCCACCTAGATCATCTAGTTCAATCAATCAATGTTTGTTTCTTATGTTGTCATCAAATTTCGCTAAATTACATATTGATCTTTCTCAAGCATCAATAGCATATTCCACTAGATAAGTTAACATCATCTCTGAGATAACTGTGAACCTATGGAACCATTAAGCTCTAGAAATTTATAATGATGCATACAACCTCATAAATATCTCTATCTTATGATGATTGTACGATATTTCAACCAAGACCTAATTCAATTATCACCTCTCGGTCTCAAATCAAATTAATAATCATGCAATTGGTGATCAAGAAATCACAAGCATTAAACATAGATTAAAATATCCAACATAGTCTTGAAACAAGCATCAATTAAATTAAATAAAGATGAATCTAGGTTTTCATAGTATGGCTACATCGTAGCCCTAGAAAAAGTATTTAGAACTTAATAATTGCAAAGTTTAACATATGAATAAGGTTCATAATCAAATAAACAAAGAAAAACTAAAAACTAAAGCCTGGCAATGAATCCGCGCCTAATCTTCGCCCCCGGTCTCTTGATCTCTTCGAAATTCCTCCTTTTTCGTCTTAACCCTAGCTCCTTTTATAACATAAAAATCGGGGTAGCGCCTAGGCGCTATACTTTCTATTTTGCACTCTTGATGTTGTAGCGCCTAAGCGCTGCATGCTAGCGCCTAGGCCCTAGATTTTCTGTTTTGCTTGTTCCCTCTTTGTTGAAACTTTGCTTTTCTTCCTCCAATTTTGTGTTTTTTACATGTTCTTCCTTCAAATCATTCTCTTTCTTTCCTACAATGCAATAATAATAAGATTAGGAGTAAAAATTGGTTCAAAAATAATTCAAATTTAATTTATTATGAGTTAAAGAAGGTCTATATATTGAATGCAAATTATACTCATCAAGCCTTTCCTTTTTGGAGATCTGTGAAAAGGTATTAATTGATTGGATGGGTTGGTTGGTTGCGTCTATTGTGGAACAACAACATCTCCCTTAGAGGCATCCTGCCCCAGATGAAAAGTCCGGGGGTCTTGATCATCGACCGAGTAAGGATGCCTCGGGGCTATCCCGACTAGCCATCAAATCATCATTGGAACTCATACTACGTGTTGTGTGGAAAGGAAGGAACCGTCCACGACTGTTGCTTCACAATCCTCCACGTGCCCCATAAACTGTGGCCCCCCGGGGAGATAGTGACCTCGGAACTCACTGCGGCTATTGTGCTCTGGATCACGTGATTGGTACGTATGCCTCCTCCACGACCACGAGCACGGCCTCACCGCCATGAGACCAACAACCAAGGTCCATAGTCTCGCATCGAAGAGGGTGACAAAAGGCAAATCCACTGGACTTTCAGAGGAACGGGATTCGGGCAAGAAACAACACCCTCCATACCATTATTACCAACTTGTGGATCCTGGCGAGAATCTACCGCTTGCTCTCATGCCTCATGAGAAGGTGGAGAGGTTCCACCCAATTATAGTCATCACCTTTCAGTGCGATGGTTGCTTCCATACCAAATTAGTCAACAGTTGTAACCAAAAATCAGAAGCCTTTCATACATAACGACTATGATAACCCGGTGGTGATCGTCCCCAATCCAAAATTATTTGCATAAAGGCTTAGACAGGTCTATCTCGACGTACACTCACATATATTTGGACCTAGCCAATGAAGCAGTGAGCTCATCAACCTTGGGGGAGGGGGGGTTCCCAGTTGATTCATGATGGTTTCAAGAGTTCCCCCATCCCAAAACTCCACCAGTAGATTATGTAGTTGAATCCAAATGGCTATGGTGGTTAACTTGTCAAAGGCAGGTTCGAAGAATGGTTTCCAAGGAGATAACTGGAGAATGATTCCATTGATAGACCAAGCACCCTCAAGTAAAAGGCTATCCATTACTGATTGTAAAATACAATGAATAAGGAGGAACCTGTTGGGAAGGTCTGAGATGAAAACTTCTCTGATATCTGCCCACTTGGTGATCAGTATAGCTTTAACTTAGTCGAATGGAGAAGGCTTTTGGAAGAGTTTCCCATACAAGGCGAACTGAAATCGCATGCTAGCTCTAGTGACAGCATCCTCATCAAGCTGAACAAATCTGGTGGTAGATTCTTTTAGTTTGTTTAGGATATTGATGGTATGAAGAGGGGAGTTATCTGAGATGTGTGTGTTGGAGGATGAAGCAACCTAAGCCTAGGACTTCCTAGGTGGTTGAGGAATTGGGGGATTTGTGTGCCGTTCCCCACTTGTTATGGCAAGGGGGAAGAGATGAAGAGAATGATCCAAAGGAACACTCAAGGGAGAGCTCTTAGAGGAATGACCTTGCATGGATTTCTGAAGTAGTTTCATATTCAAATCTTTATATGGGTTTCTGAACAATGTCAAGTGATGCAAACTATCTAGAAAGATGCATGTCCACATAAAATTAATTTGTTCAAGAGGCTAGTTTAGGGTAATCGAAGTCTTACTCTGAAAAACCTAGTTAAGAGAAGGTACAATAACCATCTGACCCTAACATGTGTGCTTTGCCACTTAGCGATCAAAGCACCATATAACTTAATGCTACAATGTCTCTTTGCTAGATAGATTTGGAATTACTTTGGTTAATTATTTGGATTAGTTCGTCTCCCATGGTCACTGGGAGACTTGTGGATTTTCTGAAAGTTTTCTCTCACTTCCTCCTTTAGGGACAGAGGATCTCCTGGTACTTGCTATTACTTAGAATATCTAGCTTGAACGAAATGCCCTTATTTATAATATTAAGAAACTTTAACTTAATTTGATTATTTTGAAAATTGATTATATGCTCCTCTTTATCATTGACTGCAACTCCAAAGACCAAAAGGACATAATTGAAGAATAATATCGCTACAGTTAGACATAGTTTAGAGTTCCTAGGCCTGGTGTAGAGGTAAGAAGTGGCAGTCATGAAGTGACCACCAACACAAGCACTGAATACTTGAAGATCTACCAATCCTGGGGGACCATCTCTATTCCCCCATGGAGCTAGTGTTGTTTTTTGTTCTATCCTTGCTATATTTCCACTGCTTATGGAATCTATTTTTAATATACTCCCCCTCTGTCACTTCTTTGATGTATTCTTCAAACTTGTTGTAAGTTGTAACTTTATTAATGAATGTAATTTATCCATTTTTTATAAAAAAAAACATATAGAAAATTTTTAAGAGAAGAGAAGAATAGAAGGTGAACAGTTAGAAGTTGGAGAAGAAACGAAAAAGAATTCTTTATTCTATAATTTGTATCCAAAATTTTCAGTTTAAAAAAAAATTATAGTAGTCTTGTTTTTAGAATTGTTTGATTTTCTCACAAAGTATCTCTAGATTTTTTCTATAAATTTTTCATCGAAAACTAATCTAAAATTTTCTAGAATATTGAGACTTTTTCTTTTCTCCATCTATCTTTTTACAAGTGCATTTATTTTTAACAAGAGCCTTTTTTATTTGATAAATGTCGAAAAAAAGTAATTAAATTTTGATAAGATCTTCTCATTGAGTAATCAGGATTGATTATCATTGAACAATACTTTTAAAGGAATTGTTAGTCCAAAATACTAAATAACAAGATTTTATTTTTGGAAAAACTACTATCAATAAACAAATATCCATGACATAAAATAAAAATTACATCAATCTATTGAGATATCATATGGCACAAGTGTGTGTTAGGCCTTGTTTAGTTGCAAAATAAAAAAATATGGCATAATTTTATTATGTAAGAAGTGCAACTGATTATTACAGAAACTATGACATTTTATTCTTACAGAATGGTTAACAAAATAAAAAATTATTACATAAATTATTAAACTGGCCGGCGAAGGCCGATTGAATTTCCGGTGGACTGGTTGCCGGAAGCCGGCTGGCCATAGGTGGATTGCCGGCATGTCGCCGAAGGCCGGCTGGATGGTGGTCGGACCACCACGCACTTTATAATGAGAAAATATTCCACTCTAACTGAAATATTTTCTTATATATAACACCTATATTATGACATAATTTTATAGTCTAAATTAAGTGCTCAAACAACCCGTATGGCATAATTCTCATAAAATATTAAACTATGGCATATTATACGGATTATATCATAATTTTGGGCTACCTAGAATTTTTTTTTTTTAATTTTCATATGGCTGGCCCTTCGAATCTAGTCCATTTAATATCCACTTCTGTAACTCAAGGAAATGTATTACAGTTACCTTCGTTGACTATCAAATTTGGTTTGTTCAAGGAAGACCCTTGTTTTTCTTTTTTCTTTGAAAAGGTGGATAAACTATTTCAATTAAAAAAACAAGCAAGAACACAACAACCCTCCACAAGCACGTGTGGAGAAGACAAAACAAAACAGCCGACCACTACGTGTGGTACAACATCCAAAAACCCCGCAAACAACAACACAAGAAAAAACAACCAATGAGGAAGAACGGGCTTCCTTGAATCCCACCAAGGAAAGCAAACTCTAGCCCATGAACTGGTCTTGCGCCTCCTCGGCCCTCGTATCACTATTAATCTCCTCCGAATGCTGTCCAAAGAACTCCATACTGCGTCTAATGGTAGAGATGGAATCATCAAACTTCACTCTAAAACCTTCTACAGCCGCTGAAAACCAAGATAGTATCATAAGATCGATTTTCAAGATAATAGCAAGAGCATGCAAAAAACTATCATTAAAGATGAGATTATTTCGAGCAAGACAAATATGCCAAACAAGAGCTTTCACAATCAAAGTCCCCATTTCCCTAATCCCCAGCCGTCGGCCTTAGCAGAGAACTCCACTCTCCCCAAATGTGACAAAGACTGGAGGACTTCAGGTAACTGAAATAATCTAACAAAGTACTTCCTGACAATGAAGAAAAAGATGATCGACAGATTTAATCCCAGAATAACACATCACACAAGTAGCTGTCGGAAGCCTATATATCTTCACTTCTCAAGATTTTCTAGGGAAAGGATCTTATTCTTCCACGCCAGCCAATTGAAGATATTAACTTTTCATGGGTAATTGCTTCACCAGAACCACCTAGAAATCGGACAATGCATGCCCTTGTCATTTAAAAAATTATAAAAAGACTTCACCGTAAACTACCTATTTATCGTGAAAGTCCACCTCATCTTGTCCCTGACAACCTCCAAACTATGTGAAAACCCGATCACAAAAATGAAAAGTGTCTGTATTTTCAATGAAAAGAACTTCATCTAACATAAATGCCAATTCCCTCACTTTGCCATTCTGAAGCTGATTCTCTCTGAACACATCCGGCCACAGAAATATAGGGGCCCTTCCATTGAGTCATCCTTCTTTCTAGAAGAGTGTATCAGTCCCCTGTTTTTCTAGCATAACAATATGAGGACATCCATAGATACTGATTTTCTAGCCTGTGTTTATAAGAATTACAAAAATGGAAAGGAAAAAAAACCTAAGAACAATCACACAACAATTTCTTGCACACTCATCTTCTAACTCAATGCGCACTAGTTGAAAGTTCTAAATCATCTCTTGTGATACAGGGTGGCACCCAACTATTTTAGTTATTTCTTCTCATTAAGTATTATACTTCTTCATCTATTGGGATTTACTAGTTCTAATTCTGATTTATGACCATCCAAAAACAAAGTTAAAATCCCATGCAAAGATCTTAATAGAGGATGTTGAGAAATCACCGAGATAGAACCAAAATATGAGTTCTTTTAATATCATATGAAGAAATAGACAAATATTATTGTTACCTAAATCAATATTGTCGTTACTAACTAATCCCCATTCAATGAATTCATTGCAAATAAACAATCATAAGGGACACAATATATAACTTTGACTCTAATCAAAGTTGGATTCATTTCGTAAATGAGTCAATTTTGGGTAAATTCCAACAAGGTGGATGTGAAAGTGCCTCTTTGAATGCCATGAATGGGAAGCATGAAATTGGAATAACTACTCACTCGAAGAAATCAAGCGATCAATTTTGAAAATTAATAAAGGTGCATATCACGTTATTTTACACAAGTATGTTTTGAACAGATCAATATTTGCTCAAATGAGATGTGATCATCAAATTAAGGATGCTTATTATACACATCGAATTTGGCTAATTTTGAAGAAGGTAGTCCATTAATAACATGTTAGGAAGAAGATAGTCAAACCCTGTCAACTAGTTTGGTTTTCTCATCATTTTTATTTATTTTTATTTTTATTTTTATTTTTATTTTTTGAACTTGTTGTATAACAAATCAGTCCTACAGCAATAAACTCCTAAATCCTTGATTAATTTATGTTGGTTTCAACCCCATTTATGGGCTGAAAAATAAGTTGGGCTTTAGCACAATAGTTAAAAAAAAACACTATGTCAATTGATGGAAAGGGCAAAGGTAAGGTTGTGTTTTCAAATGAGAAGGTCATGTTTGTAAAACTCTCATTCATTGAGAGAGAGAGGATGAGACAATAGAGTGTGAAGCTATGAGAGAGTAACAAGAAACCAAGAAGAAGAGGAAGGAAAAAGGGATTAGCAAGGCTTGGCAAGAAGATCGGATCGTAAACGGTGCCGAATTTCGCCCACACTTTAGTTAGAGCACCCTTGCTAGTAAGCCACCTAATCCATCGGGTTTGATTTCATTTAAACCCCTCTTGAAGTCATAGTTGTCCATCATTAATGATGACGATGAATGTATGTCTCTCTTTTAAATACTCATGTCATTGTGTTGTATACCTCTAGTTAGCTAAAGAGAAATCATTGTAAACCCCATTAATTGACATAGTGAAAACATTTTAAGTGGCTCTAAGGAGTTCCGTGGTTTCCGTCGATTTGAAAGGTTTTCATGCGAAATTCAGTGTTTTGTATGATTGTATGCATATTTGTCATCTTTAGAAGACGTTACTTCATTCTTGACCACAAAGAGGGGTTGTTTTTGTATTTGTAGGAGTTGTGTTGTTATTAAGAGGTCATACCCCCGCACAAGAGGTTGCAAATGTTATAACCAACATGATACTGTAGTTATAACAATGTTTATTACTATAGCACTTTCACCTTCCTTTCTTCTTCGGTTGAGCATCTCATTAGTTTCAAAATTCCTCCGGTGACCGATTCTGGCAAATCAAAGCCCGAAACCTCTTCTCCCTTACTCATGAGTACCATAAGAGCTTTGATCCGAATTTTTATCCCGTATTTTGTTTGTATTTATTTGTATTTAATTATTTGTAAACCTAGATCTAACGCTTAGAGTATGCTTGATTTGTGGGTGATTATGGACTTAAAGTGAAGCCATTGATATTATGATTCACTAAACATTCTCCCTGGCTTCGCATCGGAATTTTTAAAATTTTGTGAGGAGTTTTAAGGCAATGTTATATATAAAATAATATAATTAAACAACTCCTACCATATAAACTATTTTATACATTTAATTTCAAAGGTCTTATAAATATTTATTGTATAACTAATTATGTGTAATTAATATTTATTAATTATTAATATTATAAGTAATATAAATAAAAATTTAAATGTTATAAAAAAAATTAAAATTGTTCTTTGAAACGCTCTAGGAGTAAATTATACATCTTTTTTAATAATATGTATAGATGTATAGATTATTGTTAAAGATTGTAAAAAAAAATTCCATATTTAATGTTGTAAATTTGAGAAGAAATCCTCCGTCTCAAATTACAAATAATACTGCCAAACTAATAAAAATTGTACAAACAGATCATACCTTCATCTCTTGATGGAAGTTTGTTAAATAAGCGTCCTGCGTCAGTGGATTCGGTGAACCGAATCGGCCACTAAGTTTAGTTTATTGCGAATGCATTCGTTAGAACTTAGGAACACGTGCGACTTGAATTTGGCGAGCTAATAGCCCAATAAAATAGACAAAAGCTCCAGATGGCCCACATGAACGAGAGACCAAACCGGAAGAAGAGATCCATCAGACTGAGTGGCCCACTCCTTATTAGCCCATTGGGCCGGATCCCAAACACACGAGGGAGACACAGAGAGAGACTCTGTGAGGAACGGAGACTCGCCCCGACTACTCCAATCGGCCGTCGCCGCCCACCTTTCGCTCCAGATCTTCTTTCTTGTGGGCGCCAAAGAGGCGAAAGAAAAAAAATTAAGTAGGGATTTTGATTTCTCCAGTAGAAACAGTAAATCTCTTTTCCTTTCCTTTTTCCTTGTTTTTTTCTTGTTAAACCTAGGGTTTCCGAGTCTCGATGTGCTTCGTGAGGCGTTCTTAGTCCCAGTCGGTTGGAATTCATCGAATCTTGTAAGTGTTGACGTTGTCTCGATTGTCTTGGTTCTTTTTATCTCTTAAACCCCGTCCCGCATTTGTAATTAGGTCGCTGAGGGCTCCCTCAAGCCAATGTTGTAGTATATTTATATCAGGTTTGAAGCGATAGTTTTCATGAAGCTCAGAGACCCCAAACCTTGCCTGGGGCTTGGATCTCTTTTTTATTATTTTGTATTTATTTCTCCGTTCCGAGAGAAGAGAGATACACTGGGCTTTCCCTTATGGTGTGTTTGGATGCATGCAATCATTACCCTGGGAAAGGGAATCATTGATTACATATTCCCTTCCTTTTGTTTTGATGTTATTTTATGCAGGCAATCATTGAGGGTTGGTGGAATTCATTACCTCCACCAAAGGAATAAATCATTCCCCCCACATTGGGGGGAATACCCATTACCAATAGTTAAATTTACATCTTTGCCCAAATTAGCTTAATTAACTTAATTAATTAAGTGAATAAATTAATTAATTGTATTAACTTAATTAATAAAATAATTAATTAACTTAATTAATTAAGTTAATAAAATAATTGATTAACTTAATTAATAAAATAATTAATTAACTTAATTAATAAAATAATTAAGTTAATAAAATAATTAATTGTGTTAACTTAACTAATTAAATAATTAATTAACTTAACTAATTTAGTTAATAAAATAATTGATTAACTTAATTAATAAAATAATTAATTAACTTAATTAATTCAGTTAATAAAATAATTGATTAAATTATTTAATAAAATAATTAATTAATGTAGTTAACTTAATTAATTCAGTTAATAAAATAATTGATTAACTTAATTAATAAGATAATTAATTATTTTAATTAATTTAATTAATTAACTCAATTAAGTTAATAAAATAATTAATTGTGTTAATTTAATTAATTTAATAAATTAATTGATTATCTTAATTAATTAAATTAATAAAATAATTATTCGTATTAATAAAATAATTAATTTAATTAATTAATTCTTAATTATCAATAAACATATATATATAATTGTTTTTTAAGAAGGATATAAAGGTAATTGTCTCACATATTCTCCACTTACTTTTTATATTCCCAATGCATAACCCTCATTAACCAAACACAGTTTTCATTCATATCCCCTTCCCATTACCCCCATTCTCATTCCTCTCTTCATTCCTACCTCCATTCCTATCTCCATTTCTATTCCGTCATCCAAACACACCCTTATTTCTTTTCTTGTTGGGGTACCTTGGGTTCCTCTTCACTCCTTGCAACGGCTGCGTCATGGGCTTCTTCTTCACTGTGGGCCCATATCAAGCTATTGACAATCGTTCCAACCCATAGACTTGGCCCACATGCTAAGTCTCATCCCGTGTTCAAAGCTTACTAACCTGTCGAGTCGACAACACCAACCTTAGCGAACTTTAGGTTAGGTTCCCAATTTCCTCAAGTACGAAGCTTACCGACTAAGTTGTCTCTCTTTTTTTTTTTTAATCTCACTACGTGGTATGCTATTCTGTTGGAAGTTGGATCTTGTGAACGGTTCGTCCGAGTTAACTTAAGACCAATATATGATCGCTCGCCTTCTCCTGCTTAGCATTTTGGGCGACATAACCCTAGTTCAATGTCGTGGATGAGTTTGTCACAATAATTCATTCTTACATCATGCGGAACCCGATTTGTGTTCATCTTTATTTTTACATGTTTTGAAGATCCTTTGTTACCATTGGAGTAACCAATGTGATGCCTGAGCAGCATGTGTGTGTATATATATATAGTCCTACTGTGTTAACATGGGAAATTCCTAGTTATTCATGTTGCTTGCCTCACTCATTGCCCCACAGTCTATATAAATTCCTTTGTTTTAGGTTTGCTAAAGGCTCAAACAAGCATACTATGAAGTTTGATCCCTCGTGCTATGCTTCTGAGGCCACTTTCTTGCTGAAAGCACATTTACAAGTAATTTTGAGGTCACTTATCAGTTAAACACATGGAATATGGTTCAAGTGACCTGCTTAACATTTGTAACTTTTAATATCTTGAATTTTGCCTCTTGTGAACCAAGATTATTTCAACTGTTTTAGAGAAAATCAGAGCATGCCTTACAGTTTCAATACACCCTTCACGAACCAACAATTGTATTGCATTGCTTCTGTTACCTTTCTATGGTTGCCAAGTGAACTTAATTTTTACAGAATAGTACCCTTAGATCATCTAGTTCACTGTTCTAACTGATTAATGTTTCTCGCTTGTTTTAATGGCTTACTATAACAAACCAATCTCTGGTGAGTGGAGGCTAAATAACATGAGTTGACTCCTCTTAAGTTTCTGTTATTATGCTTTTAGCATGTACTTCCATGTGGGTGGTTTAGCATTTTTTTTTTTTATTGAAAATGCTCAAAATGTTTGAGCAATGATTGAACAATGGTTGAAACATCCACAATTTATTTGCAAAAGAAAGTCCGACAATCGTGCAAGGTTCACACTTTACAGAGAATTAGGCTCTATCAAGCAAGATTTTTTTGATGTTTTTATTGCATCTATTGGATTCACTGCATCTATCCTTGTTTTTCCGATTGTTTGGAAATTATGTTTACAATGTTGGGGAAGAAAAAAAGTGAAAAAAAGTAGGATACCTACTGACTCTGCTCTTGCATAGATTTGTTCTTCACTATGGCAGAGGATAATGACACCAAACCACTTAGTAGTGAAACACCACCAACATCCAAGCGCAGGAGGAAGAAGTCATTAGTGTGGGAACATTTTACTATTGAAGCTATGCCTGGTGGATGCACACGGGCTTGCTGTAAACTCTGTAAGCAAACCTTTGCATATAGTAGTGGTTCAAAGATAGCTGGTACTAGCCACCTCAAGCGACACATTGCATTGGGCTCTTGTCCCAAAATCAAAAACCAAGAAAAGAAACTTGCACTCACCAGTGCACAAACTGATGGAAATATCACAGAACCACCGCAGAAAAGGCGCTATAGAGGTGCTGGTTGGGACAATGCACTTTTTGATCAAGAAACTAGCTGTTTGAATCTTGCGAAGATGATCATTTTGCATGAATATCCAATCCATATAGTTAAGCACCCTGGTTTCATTGCTTTTGCTCAAAGCCTCCAGCCTCGCTTCAAGATGGCGAGTGTTGATGATATTGAAGGGGAGATCATATCTGTTTATCTTAAAGAAAAACAAAATCTCTTGCAAGTCTTAGGGATAATGCCAAGAAAGATCAGCCTCACCATAAGTTTATGTACCGCCAGTCTGTTAGACAAAAGAAGGAGATAATACTATGTATGTTTCACATGATTGTTCTGAATTCAAGTAGTGGATAATAGAGCAAAGTAACTGAAGCTATTCTCGTATTAAGCTTACTTGAAACATTGACTAGAAGACTGAATTTAAAGACAACAAAGTAATGTGCTTCACCAGCAAGGTAGCACACAAAAGGTACATAAGGACAAAAGGTGAAGAACAGAAACCTTAATTAAAAACAGCTAACATCCAATCACATTGCAGCTTCTCCATCCAATCAGCCGCTGGTCTATACCAAGAAGATCAGAGTAGCAGACTCTTCAATGAATAGTCAACATCCTAGTTCAGAGCAACATTCTCAACACACTCCCTTGCTCAGAACTCTTTGACACCCAGCTTTTCACGGAAGAATTCAAACTTGTGCTTTGGCAGAGCCTTTGTAAAAACATCAGCAACTTGTTCGTTTGTTCCACACTGCATTATGATAATTTGATCATCCTTTATGAGTTCTTGTGTGAAATGATAACGGGTGTCGATATACTTTGTTCTCCCATGCATGACTGGGTTTTTAGCTATCTGTATTGTTGCCTTGTTGTCACAGAAGATATCAGTTGGACAATTCTGTTTCACATCTAAGTCTTCCATGAGACGACGCAACCAAACTGCTTCACAGGATGCTGAGGTAATTGAAATGTATTCTGCCTCGGTGCTTGACAACGCAGTGATAGGTTGTTTCTTTGAGCACCAAGCCACAGCATCGGATCCCAGTGAGAAAATCCACCCTGTGGTACTTTTTCGATCATTTTGACATCCTCCCCAGTCGCTATCTGAATAGCCCATCAACTTGAATTCTTCATTCTTCATGTACTAAATGCCATAACTGACTGTCCCACTCACATATCTCAAAATTATTTTAACTGCTCCTAAATGGTGCATGCTTGGAGCTTGCATAAACTGGGACACAACTAATACAGCATACATCAAGTCCGATCGTGTATGAGTGAGGTAGAGCAATCCTCCAACAATCTTTCTATATTTTGAAGGTTTAGCTTTACCTGAACTATCCTGCAAGTGGAGCCGTTCATTGGAGTTCATTGGTGTACTAACTGGTTTGCAGTGCTACATTCCAGTTTTGCTGAGAAGGTCTTCAGCATATTTGCGTTGTGATACAAATACAGACCCATTCAGCTGCTTCACTTCCAAGCCAAGGAAGTATCTCATGGGACCCAAGTCCGTCATCTCAAAAGTCTTTAACATTGTATCTTTGAACTCTCTTAACATCTCTTCTGAAGACCCCATATAAATTATGTCATCTACGTACAAGCACAGAAGTAGAGTGTCTTCATCTCCTTGACACTTTTGGTAGACAGTGGGCTCGTTAGCACTGCGCACAAATCCCATTTGTATAAAATGGTCATCAACACGGCTGTACCAAGCTCTGAGGGCTTGGCGAAGTCCATACAGGGCCTTGCGGAGCTTGTATACCTGATCTTCCTTTCCCTTGATAATAAAACCTTCTGGCTGCATTACGAAGACCTCTTCATGTAATTCGCCATTTAGGAATATGGTCTTGACGTCGAGCTGATAAATACACCATTTCCTTTGTGCTCCAATGGCTAGGAAAAGACGAACAGTCTCCAATCGGGCTACCGGCGCAAATACTTCTTCAAAGTATATTCCCTCTCGCTGCACATATCCTTTGGCGACAACTCGCGCTTTCTTCTTCAGCAATGTTCCGTCTGGATTGAACTTGGACTTAAAGATCCATTTCAACTCCCAAGTTTTGTTCTTGTGGATTGCTGTCATCTCCTCTTTCATAGCAGCAACCCAATCTTCATTCTTCACCGCTTCTTCAAATGTTGTTGGGTCCGCAGCTGTCAAGGCAAAAGAACATGCATTGTAAATATCAGTCAGGTCTCGATAACTGGCCGGAGCTTCCTCGCCTTCAAGTGTGGTGTTTGAGATTTGAGAAATTCCTCTGGAATGTGCATGTGCTGTTTCTGACCATTGATTAGATGAGATCAATGGTGGAGATCCATCTGTTTGACCTCCAGCGAACATTCTCTCCACGTCATCACATGACACAGAAGTTGGTGCAGACTTGTCATTAGTTCTCATCCAATCCCAGTGCTTGTCTCCATAAAAACAAACATTTCTGCTGATGTGGACCTGCTTCGTGTAGGGCTCTATCAGCTTATAGGCTTTTGATCTTTCGCAGTACCCAATGAAAACACAGGGTTGCGATTTTGCATCAAACTTCATTCACTGTGAATCAACCAATCGATATGCCAAACACCCGAAGATTCTTAGGTGATCAACATGTGGTTTTGACCCAGTCAACGCCTCATATGGTGTCAACGACTCCAATGCTTTTGTTGGTGAACGATTGAGTATATACACAGCGGTGGCAATAGCATCTCCCCAGCATTCTGACGGCATCATCATCCCTTTCGAGAGGTCCGGCTATTTTCAATAATCGTTCCTGCTTTTTTTCCGCTTTCAGTAACGCTATTTTGTCGTGGTGTTCGCGAGCCGCCACCGATGATAAATCCTCAAGCCTCGCGGAACTCCTTGAACTCCCGAGATGTAAACTCACCCCGCGATCGGTGTGCGAGAGATTTTAGCGACAAAGACAACTACTTTTCTAGCTTTAGTTTGAATATTTTAAACTGATGCAATGCTTCAGACTTTCTTTGCAAAAAAAAATACCCAGCTATACCTGGTACAATCATCGGTTAGGAGGAAAAAATACCGATTACCAACAAGTGATGGAGTTTGTATTGGCCCCATAAGATCTCCATGTACAAGCTCCAATGGGACAGTGGCACGCCTTGCCTGTCCCTATGGAAACACCATTCGTGCTTGCTTTCCCATCGAGCAAGCTTCACAGGGGCTTGATTTTGTTATAGGAGGCAAACCTTGCACCAAATGATGTTCAAAGAGATTCTTCAAACTCTTCTCGTTGAGATGGCCGTATCTCTTGTGCCAAAGATCAGTTATCCCCATGTCTCCTTTCACAACGTTTGCAGTTCCTACATCATTAGCATCAAGCGGGAATAATCTATGAGAAGTTATACAGATGCATGCAATCTTATTCTTGGTTGCTGAATTCCGGATGGTGCACTTTCCACCAGAGAACTCCAGATCATGTCCAGATGCCATTAGATGTCCCACGCTTAGCAGGTTGTGCGTCAAGTTAGGGACAAACTGAACATCATTCAAGATGGTGGTTTTGCCATAACTAGAGCAAAGTGTAACCTTGCCAACTCCTTTAACTTGAAGAACTTTTCCATCTCCAAGTCTAATGGACTAGTTTGGTGTAGATTCAATGCATTGGAATAGCTTCTCCTCTCCTGACATATGATTCGAGCATCCGCTGTCAATCAACCAAGTTCCACCACCTTCGTTTGTTGAAGAGTTCTCATTGCACGCCATGAATACGACTCCTTCTTCTTCTTTTTCTTTTCCTTTCGCCTCCTCTGTTACATTTGCTTCCTTGTTTTTGTACCAACATTGTGCTTTAACATGTCCATATTTCTTGCATATAAAACACTGGACACCTTTGTTTTGTTTGTTGGCATCCATCGAGTGATTTGCTTCAAAGCTTCTTCCGCGTCCTCGTCCGCGACCTCTAAAGAAACTGCATCCACGTCCTCTGCCTCCGCGATGACTGTGTTCTCCAAAAGGAGAGCTCCCCGCGACGTAGAGCTTTTGTCTTCTCGTGTTCACCATTAATGTTGAGTATGGACTCATGGCTCTTCAAGGATACAATCGAAATGATCAATGGTAAGTGTGGCGAGATTTTTTGCTTCTATTATCGAGTGTACCACCTGTGAGAATCTCGGAGACAAGCTTCTTAGAATCTTCGTCACCACTGCCTTCTGTGGGAGCTCCTCTCCCATCATCCGGATCCGATATACCACATCTAGGATCCTGGTACCAAAGTCATGAACATTCTCACCCGACTTCAATTTTACTCCGTCGAACTCCCAGTGAAGAGAGTGCACCTTGACAGTGTTGGTGTCTGAATCTCCTTGGAACTCCGTCTTGATAATGTCCCAAGCCTCCTTGGATGTCTTGGCCTCAGAGATCCTTATGAGAACTCTTGGATCAAGGGCCTGCTGAATGAGGAAGAGAGCTTTTGCATCCTTCTTTACACTCTCATTAATTCGAGTTCCATCTCCCTCCTCGCTGAAGCCTTTTTCAACGAGGTTCCACAAGTCCTTTGATCGAAACATCGTCTTCATCATCAAGCTACATAGGTTATAGTTTTCTCCAGCAAAGAATGGTACATTCGCCTCTCTAGCAGATGAAGAGGAACCAGCCATGTCCAGTTCTCTGATACCACTGTTAGACAAAAGAAGGAGATAATACTATGTATATTTCACAGGATTGTTCTGAATTCAGGTAGTGGATAATAGAGCAAAGTAACTAAAGCTATTCTCGCATTAAGCTTACTTGAAATGTTGACTAGAAGACTGAATTTAAAGACAACAAAGTAATGTGCTTCACCAGCAAGGTAGCACACAAAAGGTACATAAGGACAAAAGGTGAAGAACAGAAACCTTAATTAAAAACGGCTAACATCCAATCACATTACAGCTTCTCCATCCAATCAGCCGCTGGTCTATACCAAGAAGATCAGAGTAGCAGACTCTTCAATGAATAGTCAACATCCTAGTTCAGAGCAACATTCTCAACACAGTCAAACCCTCGGGTATGTATGCTTAACTGGACAATTCATTGACAATGACTGGAGATTGCACCGGAGAATACTCAACTTTATTATGGTATATATCTTCTCCCTGCTGGGAATTAAGCAACAATCTCAATAGATTGTAAATAAATAAACAATCCCCAAGCTTGCTAGATGAAGGAGAGCAACCTAACAAGACCAAAATTACAATCACACAAGACACCAAATTTTACGTGGAAAACCCTTAAATCAAGGGTGAAAAACCACGGGTCAATCTTGACTAATCCAAGCTCCACTATGACCAAATTTAGGGTACAAGAGAGTCTCAAGAATGATCATAAATCAGAAAAAAAATACAACTTGACCAAAACAATAGCTAAAACAAGCTATATTGGAAACAAAAGCAATATTTTGTAGCTTCTGTTCTGACCCTCATATCTTGAACTAGGAAAAGCCAAATCACAAACTGTCTAGTGGAAATCAAGCTCTGCAAGTCCCGAACGTGCCCACCAAGTTTTAGCTCAATCGGACATCGTTTGACCCTCCAAACACCAGCTTGAATTTGATGCCCCTGTCAAATTCGAACCCTACGAAAATCTGCCGTTTTTATCTTTACGGCTGTTATTTCCCCAGATTTTTCACTCTCTTAACCCTAATATGATGGAAAACACTTAATAAAGTGAACCCTAATGGGCTTGTACCATTTGGGCTTTTCTCCACATAGGACGGGAGCCCAATACCCAACATATCTCCCCCTCACGACTATGTGGAGGTGACCGCCATCCAGGCGATCATACAACAAACCTCAAACTTCCCTCTTGGCAAAGTCTTTTTCAACATGTCGAGCACCATTGTCATCCCAGATGAACTTTAGCCAACTCCAACAATTTCGCGATCCAATGCATCTCGTATCCAATGATACCCTCACATCAATGTGTTTTGAGCGGAATGAAAGGTTTGATTCTTGGCAAGATAAACCGCGACTCGTGACTATCACAATATAAGATGTACCTCTCTTGTGTATAGCCAAGCTCAAGCAAGAACTTTTTAAGCCAAAGAAATTCCTTGCAGGCTTCTGTGATGGCAATGAACTCTGCCTCAGTTGTGGATAATGCAACACACTTTTGCAATCTAGACTGCCAAGCCACAACTCCCCCGCAAACTTGATCAAATACCCAAGTGGACTTTCTAGAATCAACGTCTCGACCATATCGAATCTGTAGTAACCGAGCAAGCACAAGCTTCTCACCACCAAAACAAAGATTTAAGTCTGAAGTTCTCTTAAGATACCTCATAATCCATTTCACTGCATTCCAATGCTCTCTACCTGGATTTGAGAGAAATCTGCTAACATTGCTAACAGTATAAGCAATGTCAGGTCTAGTACACACCATGGCATACATTAAACTCCAACAGCAGATGCATAAGGAACACTTTCCATGTCAACCTTCTCGGTCTCAATTGAAGGACTCTGACTAACACTCAGTTTGAAATGTGCAACTAGAGGAGTGCTTACAGACTTAGACATTCCCATGTTGAACCTCTCCAGCACCTTCTCAATATATTTCTTTTGAGACATCCAAAGCTTCTTCTCTTTTCTATCACGCACAATACTAATACCCAATATCTGCTTTGCTAATCCCAAATCTTTCATAGCAAATGAGTTGTCGAGTTGCTTCTTTTAACTCGTCAATTTTTAGAAAAATCTTTCCCAACAATAAGTATGTCATCAA
Source organism: Dioscorea cayenensis subsp. rotundata (assembly GCF_009730915.1). NCBI lineage: Eukaryota > Viridiplantae > Streptophyta > Magnoliopsida > Dioscoreales > Dioscoreaceae > Dioscorea > Dioscorea cayenensis. The sequence continues at coordinate 692,980 of NC_052483.1, forward strand.
CATACAATAGCAAGATAATAAAATCACCATCAAACGAACTTGCTTTACAAAAGACACAATGATCGAAGTAGTCTTTTTATAGCCTTGCTCAATCATAACCGATTCAAACTTCTTATACTATTGTCGTGGAGCTTGTTTCAAGCCATACAAACTTTTTTTCAACAGACACACATGATTTTCTTTGCCTTGCACCCTGAAACCCTCAGGTTGTTCCATATAAATTTTCTCCTCCAAATTACCATGGAGAAATGCAGTTTTGACATCCATTTGCTCAACTTCCAAATCTAGAGTTGCAGCTAAACCCAACACAGTTCTAATAGATGTCATTTTCACAACAGGTGAGAAAATCTCATCAAAGTCGATCCCCTTTCTTTGACTAAAACCTTTCACCACCAATCTAGCTTTATATCTAGGAGATGCTAAATTTCCTTCATATTTCACCCTGTAAATCCATCTATTCTTTAAGGCCCTTTTGCCTTTACGCAACTTGACTATATCAAATGTATGATTGTCATCTAAGGATTTCATTTCATCTTCCATTACATGAATCAATTTCTATCACTTTCTATGGCCTCTTTTGTAATTCTCTGGTTCTCCCCATGATCAAGGTCACATACTCATCGGATGGATATCACGGTGGACACATGTCTCTCTCTCATTAGACCTTCTAAGTGGAACTTGAGGTGGATCTTCGAGGTTCATCTTCATGTTGCTTTCGAGTTGTATCTGCACATCCATTCTTGGAACATCTAATTCATCTCCAAGCTGCTGATCATCATTATGAACATCAATATCAACTGTCTCTAGATTTGGTGTAACATGAGCGGCTCTGCATTAATTAACTCATAAGTCTTCAAGGGATCTTTACGCCCCACCTTATCAATGTCATCAAGCATTTGGTTTTCCATGAATACCACATCACGGCTTCTAACCAGCTTCTTCTTCACTGGATCATACAATCTATACCCAAACTCATCATTATGACCATAGCCCACGAAGATACACTGTCTAGTCTTCTCATCAAGCTTAGACCTCTCATTTTTGGAATATGAAAAATGTTTTTGCAGACCAAAAAGCTCTTAAGTGGTCATAGGAAACATCCTTTTCCAAAACCATACTTTATCTGGCACATCACCTTTCAAGGCCACAACAGGACTAAGATTGATCACATATCGTCTGCGCACACAATGCCTCACCCCAAAACATTTGAGGTAACTTTGCTTTCGAAAGCATGCATCTAACTCTTTCCATCAATGTTACTTCATTCTCTGCCTCGGACCATTAGTGAGGAGTTTTTGGGAGGTGTCTTCTCGTGGGTCTCGATTCCGTGTTGTCTACGATATGCATCAAAAGATCCACTAATACTCACCACTCGTTATCACTCCCGATACATTTGAGCTTCTTACCGGATCTGTCTTTCAACCAAGGCATGGTATTCCTACGAATTTTTCAATCACCTGATCTTTGGTCTTCAAAGCATAGACCCAAAGTTTCCTGGAATGATCATCAATGAATGTTAGAAAATATAAGGCGCCACCATAAGATTTTACCTTTATAGGTCCACAAACATCTGAATGTACTAACTCAAGCAACTCGACTTCCTTGAAGAGGATGCTTCTTAAAAGGTTACCATGCTTTGTTTTTCCCGCCATACGGTGAGAACATCTCTCTAACTCTCGCATTCTTCAATCACGGAAGCACATTCTTTTTAGCCAAGCTAGACAGTCCTTTTTCACTAATATGACCAAGTCTTTTGTGCCACAAGTAAGATGCCTCCATATCTACTGCATTCACATCATCACTAGGAACAACACCTTTCAACCAATACAACTTAGAATCTTTATTTCCACGGGCTACAACCATGTTTCCTTTGGTAAATTTTCATTTTCCACCACCAAAGCGAGTTGTCATATCCAGTCATCATCAAGTCTGCTAGCCCGAAAATAAAATTCAAGCAAACATCAGGAGCATACCTTACATCTTTTAGAAGTAGCTTCATACCCATGGTAGTTTGTAGACACACATCTCCAATACCAGCCACCTTTGCAATGCCATTGTTACCCATCTTCAATGAGCCAAAATCTCCAGATTTGAAAGATGTGAAGAATTCCTTCCTTGGCGTCACATGCAAAGTAGCACCACTATCCACAACCCAGCTTAACTCATCGGATACAATGTTGATTATATCGGTCTCGATGAGTAAAGACCAAATCATCGAAGTAGCGATGAGATCTGAGAATCACCATCTTGATCCTTCTTCTCACGCTTGCCCTTTCCCTTGTTTTCTCGCTTCCATTTGAAACAATTCCTTTTTATGTGCCCCCATTTTGTGACAATAATGGCATTCAACATCCTTGTGTCCGGACTTGGACTTGCTATCGCTTTTTATCTCTACCTTTTCGATTTCTATGAAGATTTCTCCCCGATCTTCATGAGCGAGAACCTCCGTTGAGAAGAAGAACATTGAACCTTCTTTTCTCATCTCCTCATTAAGAGTACTACTCTTACCTGACTTTAGAGACACCACACCACCGGAGCGAAATTTATTATTGAGACCCGAAATGTCTCCCATGTCTCGGTAGTGTGTTCAACGACGAAAGTCCAAGAATTTCATCCTCAAATTTAATACTCATCCCCGACAAACCCGATCGAAAGCCCCTAAAAACATTCAAGTGATCCGATATGGAAGTTCCCTCTTTATATCTCAAATTCATCATGGAATTCAACAAAATCTGACTTGTTGTTTCCCGACTTTGAAGCATACAAAGACTCAATCTTCTCCCACAATTTTTGGCTTGGATCTCATTAGCAATATGATTGTAAAACATTATCATCAACATATTGCCGAATAAACCCATCAAACTTGTTGATCCGCAAATGCCCATTCTTCATCGATTTTTGAATCTGGCTTCTTTCAGACAAACACACGTAAGTGCATATTTTTGACAAAACAACAAATTTTTTTCATTTTTCCCTTTCCAAAGATGATAATTGCTTCCATTCAAAACTAATCATCCCCATCTTTGTATTTGCCTCCATCTTTCAAGCAAGAAAACCACTATGATCACAAAGATTGAGAACCTAGCTCTGATACCACTCTGATGGGAATTAAGCAACAATCTCAATAGATTGTAAACAAATAAACAATCCCGACATTTGCTGAGATGAATGAGGCAACCTAACAAGACCAAAATTGCAATCACACAAAAACACCAAATTTTTACGTGAAAACCCCTTAAATCAAGGGTGAAAAAAACCACGGGTCGATCTTGACCAATCCAAGCTCCACTATGATCAAATTCAAGGTACAAGAGAGTCTCAAGAATGAGCATAAATCAGAAAAAAAAAATACAACTTTACCAAAATAATAGCTAAGACAAGCTATATTGGAAACAAAAGCAATATTCTGTAGCTTCTGTTCTGACCCTCATATCTTGAGCTAGGAGAAACCAAGAGCCACCAAGTATCTACCAAGCTTAAACTTTCTTGAATTATCCACAATCAAATATTTGGAGTCTAATCATCAAAATTGCTTAAATCTTCCTAAACACTATAGTATGATCCTTTACATCTTTTTGCTTGTAGCATTACATCAATGGAGCTTAATTCACCTTCCAAGTACATAATGATTCTCTAAATTGACCATTAATTCACTAAAATCAATACAAATGAACACACGAAGATGTCAAATATATCATTCAGAGCCTCTTCTTAGTTTCAAGAAAACCAAAGAAAAGTATCGAATTACAAGAATTTTGCTCCTCAAAAAAAATTTCAATCATTATCTTGCCACTCAAAGTACCAAATACTACCCAACAAAACAAGCAAAGGGCAGGAACATGCACACATTAACCTCTGGGAAATTTTTTTTTTATAGCAATATTTAACTTGTCAAACATCATAATTCCTCTTCAAATAAATTTAGACTCACCAACCTACAATGTGATCAAGTTCCATAATATTCTTAGCCTATCTCAAATTATAGCATCAACATGAAATTCACCAAATTTTTGTACATTTAAACTTCAGCCTGCTTTTACCAAATCATGAATATCATCCAACACATACATCCAATTATAGAGAAATTTTATAGACATGTGGCTAAGATCACAACAAATGTTCTTTGTATTCTGTACTTTGGCCAATTCAACCTCGAAAATCATAAAAATACAATTCTTTTATCATGTCTTGCACAATAACAACATCCAAGAAGGGTCTACTTAAGCGAACATATTTCATCGGTTGTAAATCCAATAACTTCAAAAATTTACAGGTGATTAGCTATGGAAAAGTGATAAAATTTTCTAGTTGTAACCTTCTCCAAATTCTATTTCTAAGTCTTTGAATTTAGGGCATAATTTCAGGAAACTCAAATCAAAATCTTGAAAGTCACAATTCTTATGCTTCAATATACAACCATACAAGAGCTTAACTCTAATCATTTTTTTTTCTAATCATACTAAAAATTTGAAATCCTTTTATTCTCTTCAGACCAAATGGCCAAGTCAAATAAAATAAAACACAATACAATCCTACAAGATCCGATCACAAATTTCAACAAAAGTAAGAGTTTTTCATCAATTCAAAATATCAAAATCAAACACTCAAATCCTTACATGCAACTTCCGACAACGAAATGAAAAGAGAAAAATGATTATCGAACACACTAATATTATCAAAATTTTACTAAAGCTCTGATACCACTAAATTTGTCACGCCCCGAACCCAGTTTTATGGAATCGGGACGCTGACAAACGGCCGTACACCTACAAGGCCGAAACCAAGTAGGCATACAAGGCCTCAAATCCTAATCCAAAACAGAACAATGAATCAAACTCAGTGGATTGTAATAAAAATATAAACTTATTCAAATAAAACCTAGGCCCACAACAATCGGGACTTATTACAAGCTAAATAAAACGGCGATGGCCCAACGATCCTTGCTAAGCTATCTGCCACTGACCTCTACTCCTGATCTGAAAAAAAATATCAACAAAATTTATGAGCTTGACAGCCCAGTAAGCACCCACTAAAAATATAGGGATCAATTATACAAAATCATAATTTATCAAAATGAGAAAATCGGAAACCAGAATTATTTCAAGCAAACAAAGATATCAAAACTGAGCATATAGGTCCCCCAAACAACTATTGCCAAAACAAAATCACAAAATTCATATATTTACCCTCGGTGACCCGAGACAAAATTTATCAAAAACCATATTTTTTTACCCTCGATGACACGAGCCAAAAATTATCAAAGGTCGATATTCTTCACCGACGGCAAAGCGATGGGAAAGTATAGTTTCTATAACAAAATACATGTCGATCACGTGCCAGTTGTTTAACCCTCCCAATGATGAGGGTTATTGCATAGTTAATTGGGGACTAGTTTCTATGTCAAAATACGGCATATTCACAAAACGATGAACTAACAAAAATTCAAAATAAGCAAAGTACAAGAATTTTACAGAATAACATGATCCCAATTTTTGTCATATCAAAAATACACCAGTTAATGGAATACAAACATGAACAGTATAATAAATAAATAATTCAAAAATATATATGTCAAAAATAATCAGTAATTTTTCTTTTAAAAAAATTCCAAAAGTTCACAAAACTTGAATTTTCAAGTATATACATATAATAGGGTTTATATGTGAGATACTTACCTGATTAACGCCCAAAAATACTCTCAAACCTTACACCTTTGGCATGTCCTATATTTGGGAAGAGATCCTATTAGCTTTAAATAGCAAAATCGAGGCTAACAAACAATAGCATATTAAAAAGATTTTCAAAAGGGTACAAATGCAAAAATTTCAAACTATTATTCTACACCCCCAAATATTGATTATTGTGAGGGTACAATAGCAATTACCCACTCTAAGAGTCAAATCAATAATTCCAACATGATCAATGAGTACTAAAACCCTCAAAACTTCACTCACACTTTTCCAAATCATAAATTTAAAAATTATGGGAATAATAGACACCTAACACTATAACATAGCCGAAATTCACATAATTTAGAGTACTACTCAATTTATAACATTCAATTGAATCTCTAACTATTTCTGCAAAATTATAATTCAGACATATACTATTAAAATATGCATATCTCTTAACCTACAACTCCAAACTTAATGAAATTTTACTGACAATCAGACAACTCAAAAATTAACGACTTTCTTATTTTTCACCTTATCTAATTCAATATCTATTATCATCAAAATTGGCCATGATTCTTCAAGTTCTGTACAGAAATATCATCCGAGACAATTATACTAAAAATGCTATATCTCACAGACTACAGATGCAATAAATCTGAAATTTTGCAGGTATTTAGGTAACATCAAAATATACAACTTTCATATTTTACTCTCCTCCAAATTCTTCATCTAAGATCTCTAAAATTGGAGAGGGATTTCTGCTATTGTCAAAAACGAAAATCTGAAACCTCTCAAATTAAATCAACTAACAATTCCTTTCTCATGGCGAAAGATTATACCTCAATCAACTATACTTCACATTACATCAAATATATCATGCAAAATCTCATCCTTGAGATGTGATTAAATCTATACAAGCATCACGGTCAAAGATCCTAAGAATATGCTTAGGTGCATACATCAAAAGAGAAACAAAACTCCTTCAAATTACAAATTGGGAACAAACCCTAGAAACTCAAGGGCTAAATCTAAGGATTAAAGGTGAATCACAAATAAGAACAAATTTTAGGGTTTCAGAAAGAAAGAAATCTAGAGCCAACCGACATCAATAATAATCATTAATTATGCAACAAGCTCAAAGATCCTACCTTGAAAGAAGCAAAACAACTCTCAATAAGAAGATCCACTCGTCCTTGCCGCCGGCACCACCATGAAGTAAAGGAAAAGAGGGCTAGGGTTTTTTTTTTTTATAAGAGGTCATGGCGGTGGAGCTGCAATCATATCGTGATATTTGGTAACCGTAAGGATAAGAACAAGGGTTTTAAAATCTTATAAATCAATGGCTCTGATTGAAAAAGCTTGCATTGACGGCTAGGATCTAATTTAAGGGGTGGGGCTCACAATTCCAATGTCCATGGTCGGTCCAGGTTGCTCCATATTTGGTGCAGGGACAGGAAACAAGGTTCTCGATGAGTATAGGAGTTCATTGCGTCCTCAAATTGTGGAGGCACTTTTTCCGTGCAAAAGGATTGGCTTCAATTTTTCCTCGCCATGACCGAGTCACCATCTACGACCAGTAGTTAAGATGGAACACTAGCCTGTTGTGGATCATTCATTTACTTTCTTTTTTTATTTAAACTGTATCCCAAGTCCAATTCCATCCAAGTGCATTTTCTATATTATGTGGTGATCTTTGTGTTGTGCCTGTATATGTCCGAGTGATGTCTTTCTGCTCGAGGGTACATAGGTTTTTAGTTTCCGACAATTACGCTCTTTCGCAAGGGCCTTTCATTTGGAAATTTTTATCCGTCATTGTTCTATGATGGCCCCAGGACTCTTTTCTCGAGGAAAGTAACTTTTTAACTTCAGATTCTCATAAATTAAGTGATTGATTGGTGGCGTTGTGCCAGTGTGTGATGACAACTAGGGGTGTAAATGATACACCTCTACTCGCAAGCTACTCGGGCTCGACTCGGTGAAAACTCGAACTCGACTCGGTCATGGTCGAGCCGAGCTCGAGTTCGAGTAGCTCGAGTAGTCGAGCGAGCCGAGTTCGAGTAGTTAGATACTTGGCTCGAGTGCTCGCGAGCCTAATCGAGTAGTGACTATATATATATATATATATAATATTTATTATATAATTACCATTATATCTTTTTAAAGTTAAAATATTAATATTTTTTAACAAAACAAAATTTTCTCTCATTCTCACGAATGAGAAAGAGAATTGAGCCCGTAACTCAGCCGCCCCATCATCCCCATCCTAGCCTAATTCATCCCATCCTTCAACCCTAAACGCCGTCAGCCCGTCACCGGCGGTGAGGTGCCAAACCAAGTAGTGAGCTTGCAAATTCCCGAAACGCCATTACTGCTTCCTCTTTCTCGCTCTTCGTCTCCATTTTCGCATCTCCGATAAAAATTTGAAATCCTTGATCTCCATCAATGCCATCTCTGGTGATCCTCTTCAGACTCGTGTCTCGGGCGGATGCTTCATCGATCTCATCGGCATTCGCGGAGAGGAAGTCCCAGCTCGAGATCGCCAAGAGGCAAGCCGTGGTTTATTCTCTCTACGCCCCTAAAATCAAGAGCGTCATGGAGATTGAGAACCTCTGATGGATTCGGGTGAGAAAAGTCGGAGTTTTTATTGTTTGTTACTTGAATTGTCAACTGATGAAAGCTTTTGATGAGGTGCCATGTTGAGAAAGATCATCTTCTTATTGTGATTGTAGTTTTGTGTTGTGTGTATCCATTTGGAGAAACTGAAAAGTAAATTTGGATTGTGAATTGTGGCTATCTTGATGAAATTTTATTCTATGTGTGAAACCTTGGTGGAACAAACATTGCAATGTCACACCGGGCGAGGAATCGAGCATTTTTCATATCATATTCAACGATACGTCGATGTCTACACCGATGAAGCTGGGCAACTTCTTGCTGTACCCACCGAGGCATGGCTTCATGTGCCTTTTGATATTAAAAATCATGCCACATCATGTGAAGGTATAATTATTTTTCCCTCACTCATAACTTGCTCATTTGATAGTACTGACCCATGCACTCCAACTCATGACTCATGAGCAAATTTCAAGCTCGATTCTCTATCATGATTTATAATTCAAATTTTCAGTTCTTATTTTTTGTTTTTAATCTTATAATGCAGGTTCCTTCAAGTCTTCTTAAAACACGAGAACATAGCCAAGCACTACTCGTCAAGTATCGTCTGCGTTGAGTAATTCAGGTTAGCTTGGCTCATTGCTTTTCCTTGACTTCACGACGAATTTACAAATGGAAAACAAACTGCTTTTGTCTTGAGAGTGCTCCGCTTGCTGACATATTTTTCCATCTGCCAGTGAGCTTTTGCCTTCAAACATTTAGCATTGAAAATTCTATATTAGTCTCGTAAAACCGGGCGGTGGAATTAGTTGAATATTACGTCGTTTTTCACATAGATAATTTTGTTGAGAAGCCAGCCACATCATCTGTTTCAACAAACAAATAATATCCTTTGCCTTCTCTTTCCTCCCCTTGTTTTTGTTTTATTTTTTTTATTTTTTATATTTGGGTGTTAATTTTATGTTTGTGTATATCCCTGACTTCTCTTAAATAGTGGGTGTTTATAGCTAACCGTTTATTGATAATCATTTGTTGCATTCATTTCATTTAATTTTATATAATTTAGAGTTGCTTAGATTGAATTTTTTATAAAATTATATTGACATTTTAAAGAATATGATTGAACTTGATTTATCTGATTATTGGCTTCTGGGTAGAACAATGTGAAAAAGGTGGGCTTATTAACCAATCTTTAATAATTGAGACTAATTGTTTAATTATTACTATTATTTTAAATTTGAAAATTAGGTCTCTATTGAACTATTTTTATTTTAGTCACCAGGACTTAATTTATTCAGTTTTCAGTTTTAATATTATTTAGTTTGTTCAGATTTTAAAAATTAAAGCTAAAATATCTTTATTTTATATATTTTATTTATTTATTTATTTTTGACAAAGTGAATAAATCATCCACACATTTCAAAAATACTCCCCCCTTTTGATATATATGGGTATGGAAAATGGTGTCACTGTCACTCTTGTATTAAGGTGATGGTATGTTTTTCTATCACCTCTTTCTTATTAGAGTATATTTTAAAGAAAAGAAAAACAGTCATAGTGTATGAGACGGTATGTTTGTTGAAGGAACATATAACTAGACAAGATTCATTTCAACCTATGGTTAATTATTATTGTATTTACTCGAATATTTCACTTTCAAAGAATAGCAACATGACTCGATCATTAAAATTTGTCTTCTCATGTGATAACTTATTGGTATTTGGTACACAAAGGAACAAGATTGGAGACTGGCAATACTTCATTGTGTGTATTAAAATAATTAAAATAATTGTTAAAATAATTGTTATGTTATATATATTAATAATTTGTTAAAATAATTAATATATATATTAATAACTTATCAGTGTCTTACCGTATTAGAATAGAAATTTATTAAAATAATTATTATGTTATATATATATTAATAATTTGTTGATTATTATTTTTATTTATTGATTTATTTTGCATTTATTTGTTTTATGTCATCCTGATCATGATTTATTTATTTATTTTGCATTTATTTGATTCAACCATTTGCTTGTTTTTTAAATAAAGGTAGTGGCTACAAATTAACAAGGTATTTTTGGTTTTATGTCATCACTAGTTCATTGTTTATTTTGCATTTATTTGATTCAAACCATTTGCTTGTTTTTTAAAAAAATTTAAAGTAGTGCTTTCATCCTTTGTGGTAGTGCTTTCATGTGCACAAACAAGTGGAGATTTGCAAAAAGGTGTTGAGCTTGCCTAATACAATAGGAGATTTGCACAAAAAGGTCGTACATCTTAACCATGCTATTATTTGGTTGTTTATTGTGATAGGCAATATGTCATCAAAAAGGTTGATTTATTTTAGTAGTACATGTCTAATACAAAAAGGTTGATTTATTTATTTATTTGGTTGTTTATTGTGATAGGCAATATGTCATCAAGCACACCAAATTTCTCATCTACACCATTTCATCCCGGAACGAATTCATCAACTAGTCGGGCCGTGTTGGAAGGTGATTTTTCAATGAGCAAAAGTTTTGATGGTGATGATGGGAATGCAAATAAAAGTAATGATCCAATTGAAAAGAGTTATGATATTGTTGACCTTGGTGAGGGGGAAGAAGAGGAAGGTAATGAGAAAAAAAGGGCCAAGACTTCAAGTGTATGGTTGGAATTTAAAGAAATTGATCTTCCTGATGGTTCTAAAAAAGGAGAATGTATTCATTGCAAGAGGAAGTTGGCTATAAATGCTAGCAAGAGTACAACTCAATTTAAAAGGCACTTGTCAACTTGCATGAAGAGAAAAATTTATCAAAATCAACAACAAAAAATTTCTTTCCAACCTATACAAGGAGGTAATGGGGATGTTGAAATGCAACCGGCTCTCACAAATGGCAAGTTTGACATGGCAAAAATGAGAGAAGCAACTGCACATTGGATATTGATGCATGAGCATCCTTTTTCAGTAATGGAAAAGGAAGGTTTTAATATGATGCAAAGATGTGGAATGCCTGAATGGGAAAAAGTGTCGCGGGTTACTATCAAGAAAGATTGTATGCAAGTTTATGAAGCCGAAAAAAATTGAAAACATTGCTCAAGAATATTAGCAAGATAAGCTTGACAACGGATTTATGGAAGTCTAGCAATCAAAAGATCAAGTATATGGTCTTAACAGCTCATTTTATTGATCATAATTGGAGATTGCAAAAGCGTGTTATCAATTTTGTTCTCCTTCCACCTCCTCGCCGTGGTGTTGAGATTGCTGATGGCATCTTTAAGTGTTTGAAGGAGTGGGAAATTGAGAACAAGGTTTTTACTATCTCTGTTGATAATGCTTCAAGCAATGATGTGGCAATCAGGATTCTTAAAGACACATTTTCAAGAACTAAAAGGTTGCTTTGTGGAGGAAAGTTATTTCATGTTCGTTGTTGTGCACACATTCTTAATCTCATGGTGCAAGATGGTATTTCTGAAATTGAAGAAATAATTGAAGATATTCATGAAAGTGTGAAGTTTATTAATCAAAGTGAAGCAAGATTGAAGTCATTTTCTGATATTGTGCAACAACTACAATTGCCGGAGCGAAAACTTATTCTTGATTGCAAGACATGTTGGAATTCAACATTTGAAATGCTATCAGTTGCAATGAAATTTAAAGATGTTTTTCCAATGTTCAAAGATCGGGAAATCCTTTATCATTGTTGCCCATGCCTCGAAGATTGGGAAAAGGTGGAGAAAATATGTGAAATTTTAGAAGTGTTCAATGCCATCACAAATATTATTTCCGGTAGTGATTATCCAACTTCTAATTTGTTTCTCAATGAAGTCTATCGGGTGAAAATGTTGTTAGACAAAAGGGCGAATGATGAAAATGACTTTATTCGAGCAATGATTGGCAAAATGAAGGCTAAATTTGATAAATATTGGGGGGAATGCAATTTGCTCATGTCCGTGGCCGCCGTCTTGGATCCAAGATGCAAAATGAGGGTTGTTGATTTCACTTTTGCAAGGATGTATTCCGATAGAGAAGCAAGAGAAAATATTGCTAAAGTTCGAGAAGCTCTACATGAGATTTATGAAGAATATGTTCGTGAATGTCAACATGGCAATGAGCATAGTGGTGAAACTCCAATGCATAATAATGATGATGTTGGTACTAGTGGCAAAGGCTCGTCAGGTTGGTCCGAATTTTCAAGTTATGTGAAATCTATTGAAAAAGCCTCTCCACAACAGTCAGATTTGGATGCATACTTAGCTGAAGGTTGTTTCATTTTTGAAGGAAATCCTGATCAATTTAATGCCTTAGAATGGTGGAAGGGAAGTACTTTAAAATATCCCATCTTATCTAGAATGGCTCGTGACATACTTGCTATTCCTATTACTACAGTGGCTTCAGAGGCTACTTTCAGTGCAGGTGGTAGAGTGATTGATACTTATCGTTCTTCATTGGCTCCAGAGACAGTGCAATCATTGCTTTGTGGAGGAGATTGGTGTCGAAATCTTCATGGAGTGAAGAAGAAAAACAAAGTGAGTTTATAATTGTTCTTGCTTTAATATAATTTTTTATTTTTCATGGTTTTTCTTGTTTTAATGTAATTTTTGACTATTCTTTGTTCACTTTGTATATATTAGAAGGAGAAGAAACCAATTGAGATTTCACTTGACATACCTTGAAGCTCAAGTTTAAAATGGTATGAAGAATTATGTTTGCATGTAAGTAACATTTAAGTTTATTCATCCTTACTATCAATGATTAAAATGATTTGTTTTCTAATTTCTCATTTGTAATTTTGTATAGGTTTGATGGAAACATTGGGCCAAACCCTTACTTTCAAGAACATATATTTTTGAGATAATGGATGTTGATGGTGGATTGATTGTTTTCTTATTATCTATGAACTTATTTGTTTGTTGTCAATGAATTGTATTAGCACTTGTTTATTTTCTATTTGTTTTACTTGGACTTATTAACTATGGACTTACTTGTTTTATAATTATGGACTTATTTGGACTATTTGAAATGTTTTTTGTTTAAGTATGAGTTCTATTTGTTTTTTTTTTCACAATATTTTGGAATGTTGTTGTTTTAGTTGATGTTGCATTTCATCAAATATGAATGTATTTGTTTGTCTTTGAAAAATTATAGAATGTTATTATTCTAGTTCTTGTATTTGGTTAAGTTTGAATTGTGTTTGTTGCCTTTAAAATTTTTTGAATGTAGTCATTTTAGAATGGATGAAAAAAATTGATTTTTTTTTTTATGAAAATCAATGGAAAAAATTTTCGAGCTCGAGCTCGAGCATAATTGTTTATGATCATTTTCAACATTTCCGAGCTTAATCGATCGAGCTCGAGTAGCTCGAATAGTGTATCGAGCCGAGCTCGAGCTTGGTTATGTATACTCGGTCGAGTTCGAGCCGAGTATCGAGTATCGAATTTTCAGTCGAGCTCGAGCTAGAGCTCGCTATTACTCGGCTTGAACTCGATCGATTACACCCCTAATGACAACTAGATGCAATGCAGCTTGCTAATGGTCTCTCTTGTTGAGGCTTCAAATGAAGTCATGATTTGGTTGATTTTGGTCTGAAGCTTTCTTTTGCACCGATCATTGATGGATAGCATAAATCTGCGCTTTTCCTTGTCTATTTGTAATTTTTCCTATGAGCTCATCTTGTTGCATATTTGCGTTTTAATTTAAATAAAAAGTAGGGAAGTGTCATGAGCCATGGCGCTGCTCGAAACACTATTTAGATGACCGCGAGGTCATACTAACGACCAGCTCTATTGCCAATTATTTACTATCTTCGAGTCGGGGACGTAGGCGATGGGACGGATGGGCACCCTTCTTTGGGTGTATGTTATTTCATGTATTCCTTATTACTTGGGGGTCTCTTTCCAAGTTCCAACCATGAACCATCACTAATTCACTGGTGGGCCCGGGTGGTCATGCCGAACACAACAAAAGGCGACGAGGCGGGAGGTGTTCCTCGAGGCTCATAACCCGAGGCCCGTCACGGAGTCCACCCCTCACCACAGATGCAAAACACTCGGCAAGAACGCATAGCTTTTTGCGAGTCGGTGCCGCTTGAGGAGGGTGTGAGCATCCGAGCGACGTGTTGGGGATGATGGGGGCCCATAACCAGGTATGGGCTAGCGACCCCATTACCACGTCCCAAGTCGTGGCGTTGTGGGTGAATGCAAAGCGATGCGAGTACTAGGCTACTAGCGGCTAGGAGTGCGTTTTGCCGAAGGCAACAACAATCTGCGACATCTACTACACTCAGGTTGTATGGAGGAACTCAACACTGCTTGCACGCTCCCACGTCATTATGGACTTGTAAACTTAAGCCAAGAGCTACTCCACTATTGTTCAATAAACAAGGTTTATAATCCCGGTTCACGAGGGCAGTGCAGTTTGATGGCTTAGTTTTATCTGGTGATGGTGATCGGGGAAAAATTAAATTAAAAATATGGGACCGGTCGCTCCTGCAAGTGCCTTTTTTTGGGATACGGTCTTTGACACATGATGGTATTGGTCTACCGCCATGTTTAATTGCGTTTTGGAAACACTAGGCCGAAAAAGTTGCTTGCTTCCACGTGGAGCGGATCGTCAATTTTCACGGTAAAGGCGCTACAAAGTGAGAGACAAGCCCATTAATGCTCTCAGATGCCTTTCACCTCACTCTCAATCTCATCACGTGACACAGACACGGTCCGGGCCTACAGGCTACAGCTGCGCAGAGTGTGAGGAGTGTGTCGGTAAATTTCACAAGCACTTCCGTCCGGGGGAGTGCCACTCCGACTCCATAATCAATTATTATTAAGGCAGGGAAGCTTGCTCGCTCGCTCGCTGACTCTTCACCTCTATCAGGCTGTGGAACTGAGCAGGTCCTGACTGATCCTGAGCTCCGGTTTACATAGGCATTGGCATGAGCTCCCTTGACCAACAGCATCTCTTCCCTAGGCTGGAACTGGATCCTCCTGGTTCCAGCCATCATGCATGACCATGACGAGGCCTGGCTGGCGCGCGTCACGTCCTCCTCTCCTCAGTCCCTATTCCCTCGGCTCAGCCTATTTCCAATACGACTGCTACCAACGCGACAGAGCAGTTCCTCACGGTCCACAACAAAGCCCGGGCGGCAGTCAATGTGGCACCTCTGAGTTGGAGTTCGAAGCTTTACTCGGACGCGAGCCTGTTCGTCAGATACCAGCGGGACAAAAAAGGTTGTGAGTTCGCAGATCTAGGTTCCAGCCCTGTATGGGGCAAACCAGGCCTGGGCGAGCTACCCGGCCAGCCCTTTGAAGTGGTGGGCTCATGGGCGGATGAGAAACAGTATTACAACCACGCCAAGAATACATGCGAGGCAGGGCACGAGTGCGGCACATACACACAGGTGGTCTGGCGGAAAACCACCCAGGTTGGGTGCGCACAGGCCACTTGCGCCAAAGAAGGGGCCACGCTCACCATCTGCCTCTACTTCCCTCATGGAAATGTGCAGGGCCAGAGCCCTTACTAGCTTAGGTCGCCTCTCCAGTCTCCGCCTACTGTATGTTATGCTTGCTTATTTTGTGGGATTGTGCCTTAGTTTTCACCTGCTTGTTTATTATGTCTTTTGCAATCTATCTAATTAACGAGATATTATCACTTTAAATTTTTCTTTTTTTCACTTGTTTTCTTGGCTCCATCGTGATTTTTTGCTCATGTTGGTTTTGAGCGGACCGGGTGAAGCATTCTTTCTTCCTGTTAAGTAATAAACAATTATTTATTTAAATTTCTTTGATAAAACTGTTCAGCGCCAGCTTTTTCTTTCGCACGCGGCACGCCACAAGAGTAGTCACACCCATTTATCTTTCCGGCTAACACACCTGATTTGATCCGTGGAGTCCTATATGGTATCAGTGACAAACAAGTTTTTTTCCGGCTCAAAACCAAAGAACAAGCATAGAGAAACGTATAAGTGCGCGGGTCAAACAAGAGACAGTGGCACATGATATGCGACTGCATCACTGGTCAAATCTCAAGCATTTCACAACCATCATTTATTCACAGCGTTTATTTTTGAGGATACAAAAATTAGAAATACAATGCCAAACCACGGGTGAAATTAATCCCTAATTGAAGTAATTAAGAGGAGGAAGGGAGGGGTTTCATTTCTACTTTAATGGCAGCAACAAGCTGATCATAGGCTTCTCCCCATGCGCTCTTCATCTCCGGGCACCAAATATCGCCAACTGCCTCCCTTTATCGTTTCCAGCAGTGAGAACCTGACCACCTGTACATATTGATGGCCCATTCTATCTTCATATTAATAGCATGTTTGCTAATATATATATATATATATATATTTTAATAAATGCACAAAAATTAACTAACTAAATAATTTCACATAAACTCATATCCATATATAATAAATATAGTCAAAAGAAGAGGCACCTCGAAATGTTCGTCAACCACGCCATACTTGAAATGAGTTGCACCCAATTTCTTCAATGTGGTCTCCCTCACGGTGATCTTTTCCAGCTTTGCGCAGTTGTACAGCAGATTCACAGGTCTATAAAAATCATAAATTGTATCAAACCAATGTTTAATTTTAATTAGGAGTTCAATTCCATCATGAAGCTAGAAAGTCAGAGAAACAGAGAAGCACAGCAATTATAACGCATGCATGCATGCATGCATGCATATATACCATAACAAAGACAGCCATAGCGTGGGCTTTGAGCTTGGGGTTCTTGTCGAGAGGTACATCAGAGTCCTTGAGAAAAGAGAAGAGGCGCTGAGCAGATGGTGCTATTTCGAAAATCCTAAAATTGGGAATCTCATGAAATAATTAATTAAGTGAACACTAGTATCACAATTAATGGATAATTAAAGATACTTGATGAAAGAGAATCAGGTGACACAGCACCTCAAGAAAAGCTTGAGCCCCAGAGCTGCAGCATCCTTCTTCATCACTTCCCATGACTTGACCACAAGAGCTTCCTGCTCTGTCGTGAAACCCATCTAATTTGTTTTCCTTGATACTTCTTCTCTTGTTGATGTTGGTGCGCAGACAGGGTTAAGAGCATTTGAATGTTTGTTTATATAGACACACATGGGCATGATAAGAATGGTAACATAAATGTGCAAATTTTGGAAGTATATGGGAATGAATGAGAGTTGCTTAAAGGAAGGAAATGGCCTTGAGATGACCTTGGGGGCAAAAGGTCCCTCGTGAGTCGTGACCAACAGATGTCACGAAAGGTCGACCAGATAATTTTATTGCCTGGCACACAGATTTTGAACCAGACAGAAACCATGTGCTCGCTCGGTGCTCCACTTCTTTTAATTACTGATTCAATGAACATACCCCTAATATTTAATTAATTAACCGATACAATTCTATATGCCCCGACCTGACTGGATCAAGTGATGAGGGGGTTCTTTAATTTTCTTTTGGACATGTTGTTCACTGTTATCTTTCTAATAAATCTGTGATTTATTCATTTTATTTAAAAAAAAAAAATTAATGGACTGAATATAACCTCAAATATGTACATAAACATAGTTCATATCACGTTATATTCTTATCCATCAATAATTTTCCAAAATTATACATATATATATATATAGTTCTATATAGTTCTAGTTTGCAATATTTTGTTTAGAAAAAATGAATAAATTATAAATATATTAAAAGATAAGCAGGTCCACAAGAAGGAGAACAATACAACTTTGCAAAGATTTATGTCGAAAGTCATTATAGGAAGTCTGTATTATTAATCAAAGGAAACAACATGACTTTCTTAAGAAGGCTTCCATCTAACTACCCGGATTAGAATGCATATATTATATAGTTCAGTTACAAAATTGATTTCTCTTCCCTGATTTTTCTTCCATTGACGAAATTGGTATTTTTATAAAAAGAGATCAAGACAATGCTAGTGTAAGTGCATCATGGATGAGATCATCAGTTTTTCAAAGACGACTACATAGCAAGGGGAAAAAAAGTTTTATATATATATATATATGTTCCGATACATCCAAAAGAGTTTTTTAACTTTTTATGACAATGATGGTGACATTTGAGGGTTCTCTGGTTAAGGAAATATAAAATCATTTTTCGTACATAAAACGGTTACCCTGATGTTTTGATAAAAGTGGATAAATCATAAATTTATTAAAAGAAAAACAGCGGTGACAAAAATAAAAGCTATGACAATAAAAGCTCACTCTCACTGGGGTGAGGAGAAGAAGAAGTTAAAGAAAAAACAAATGAAAGAGAACTAAGGAGACGGAGGTGTCAATCGGGACATCTCTAGCTGCTTAGACAAACAATGCGAACGCCTACTCCGGGAGCAAAGACCAGTTGTCATGATCGCTCAGCTAGAGTAGACTTCATATAGCGCTGAAAGTTTGAGTAGTCACATGATTTTTCCTACGAAGTTTCATTTAGATGATGCTTTAGTCTTTATCATCTACTGTCTTGGAACCAAGAGATAAGACATGTTAGCATCTTAAAAATAATCATTGTAGCTGCAGAAGCATTCGAACGAAAAATACGAGAATTTCTTTCACCTCAGTATATTCCAAAGGATAGCTCGGGAGATAAGATCGCTAGTGAATCTCGGTCTGAGAAGTAGGATGATAGCCATGTTGTCCAGTAGTACGAGGGATCGATTAGTAGAGTAGAGTTAGAGTCTAAAGCACTGGGAGAAAAGCCCAAATGCGCTTTAGAGAAAACACAACTAAGAAAAGGTGGTTTAGATTTTCGAAGCGTTGCTGACAGAGGGCGCAAGATTTGAAATGTTAAGATTGATGCACTCTTTTTAAACAGGTTTGTAAGGGTGAGAATTTTATCCTCCTGCAAAGTTTCAAATAAAAAGAGGGAGAATTTTGATGCACCACTGGATGGTATTACCATCAACACATTCAAGCGTTTCTCTAGTATAAAAATAATAATAAGAAGAAAATTTTTATTTACTAGGGCAGGGTTTAGCCTGAAATTCTTTTACAAAAAAATCTAAATTTTTAACTTATTAAAAATCAAAATTTTTCCAATCTTTACCAAAAACAAAATTTACAGTAAACCTTGCACCTTCTCCCAATTTTTGCTAACCAGAGTTTTTTTAATTATCAACAGTTGCTTATGCTAACTATTATTAATTTTGTCGATTCAAATTATATATTTTTTTTTTGTTTTTTCTCAATTTTCTCTTTAGCACATCAATATATGCAATTTCTTTTTTAATTGTAGTGGTTTATTCACCTTTTCAAAAATTATCCACATGCAATTGGCTGAAAGGTTTAAAATTATAAGAGCAGATGATATCTGATCTGAAAGGTTTAAAATCATCAATGGCAGCCTGAAGTTCTATGTTTGGAAGATGAATCATCAATCTAATTTGGGGAAGTATTCATCCACATGCATGGATGCAAGTGATCGCCCAAATTCTCTCAAAAAAGTGTGAACAGCCTTCTTTTTATTATAACAAATATATATATATATATATAAACCACAACATTCATTGAAAAGAAAGGAAGAAAATGTGAACAAACTTCCACTTCTAGTGGAGTTGTTATCGCTTTGTTTCTGTCTTTGTTTCTCTTTTAATGCGATTGTGGTTTTATCCAGCTATCAAATGTGAACAAACTCACACTTCATATAGCTTTAGGACTGAATTTTACACATTTCATAGGATATAGTATATATACACATGAAATAAAGTTCAGAAATTAATCCTGATAAAATTAGGAGCAATCTGTTTAATGGCGATCAGATCATCAGGTGAAGTGCAACAATTGAGAAACTTGTACCGGCAGCTCTTTCAAATATATGAATAGTTATAAAACCCGTATTGCTATTGAGAAGATCGATGGGGAACCAATACAGCTTCCCTCGACAAAGTAATGGTGATAGACTCGAACAGAAAACATGCACTTTTTTTTTTTTTCTTACTGAACAACGTTGATCAGATATTTCCCTGTTTTTGCAAACTAACAATAAAATCAACCAACTAATAAGAATTCCTGCCCGGTCATCCTCTCTTGTTGTCCATACCTGCAGTACTCTATGTTCCCACCAGATTTACTAGGATGAATGTTCACAGCTGCCAAGAATGTCTAAACTGATCCCACAATGATCATATCAAATTGCCCATTGCACTGCACAGTTAGAAGCATAAAAAAAAAAGAAATTTTCTTTAAAAAAAAAAAAACACCAACAACAAATAAAGAAGCTCACCTTATTATGAGATTGTATCCATTATTCATCCAAAACCATAAGTAACATTTGGAGTCTTAAGATCCACTTCAAATGGTATCTCAACTCGCTCTTTCACCATACAGCGTGGTTTTCCATCTTCAATCACCAAAACTTTACCAGGAGGGCACTTCATTGAAATTCGTCTCCGTTGAACTGCGGCTGAGAATTTGAATTGCTGCAGTGCCTTAATCGTTCTTTCCCAGATATTATGACAAGGCTTGAAACCAGCTAAATTCAGAATAGACACAAGACCAACAATTGCAATAACTGACCTAGTCACAAATCCCACAATTCCAATTCCAATCCCAATTCCATTACTTCCAAGAGGCTGAGCACTCTGCCTCTTCTCTGATTCATCAATGCTCTTCTTGGTATCATCAGTGTGACCAACAGCGAGCCCAGTTTGCAAGAGCTTGGATCTACACAAGAGGTGAGAAGCATAGATGCCATCCAACATAGAGTCTGGAAGATGCCTTGGGCATGGTGGTAGGAGGAGGTCATCATGATGTTCAAAGATTTCTCCAGCAAAGATTGAAACCTCATGAATAAGCTCCAACTCCTCTTCCCCTCTGTATTCCTTGAGTTTATTAAGCAATGCCAAGCAGCTGCTATCAATCTGGGCAAGTGTTGCTTCTCTCTCATGTATTTGTTGTTGTCGCAGTGCCTGTATACATGGGAGGATACCACTTTCAAGTTTCAAGAGGTTACACTAGAAGACTGTAGTGATAAGGATTAGTTATGTATCATTCTGATTCTTCAGTTAAGCACAATAGTACTCGATTGAGCATTAAAAAGTATAAGACTATTCAATATAGAAATTCAGCTTTGAATCCAATGCCAGTTGCTGGGATTCAAGCAGAAACATGAAAATACATGATTATCACGTACAAGCGTGAAGAGAATAGCTGAAGGGACCAGAATCAGATTGGATGCAAAAGTATTCACAAGATTGATTGAGGTTAAAGATATTCATACTAGATCAGTACTTGCATCTTCAAACAAGAATAACAAACAGCAGAATTGTTTAGAATAATTTGATCATTTACATCACAAACCAGATAGTAGCGTTATTAACTTTAAAAAAAAAAAAAAAGACATGCAGCAATAAGACATAGCATGGACGAAGGGATTGTTTTGAATAAGGATAAGCGCAGAAGAAAATTACTACCAAATACCAATTTATGTCAAAAAAAAAAAATTATATAAAATTAAAAAACCAAAAAGACAATAGCCCAAATATAATATTTCCTTGTGGAAGGAAGCAAACAAAAGATCCCAATTAGTAGTGGTTGCGAGTTCGCTCACCTCAATCCTCAGTACTGAACTCTCAGTGACTGAAAGTACTGAATATGTGAAATTTCTACGAAATTCATAGCCAGGTAAGTCTCAAATTTTGGGTCTTAAAATATTTAGCAAGGAAACAAGGAGAGAGAAAGAGAGACCTGCAAGGCATTGAGCTGCTGGTCTAACGACTCAAAAGCGTCGCGGATGCCGAT
The DNA here is from genome assembly GCF_009730915.1 of Dioscorea cayenensis subsp. rotundata. Taxonomy (NCBI): domain Eukaryota; kingdom Viridiplantae; phylum Streptophyta; class Magnoliopsida; order Dioscoreales; family Dioscoreaceae; genus Dioscorea; species Dioscorea cayenensis. Next base: position 714,997 of record NC_052483.1, read on the forward strand.
GATGCTCTCTTCCTCTTCTTCGCCTCCTTTACGGCTACGAATGCACTCGTTGAACTTGGAACGGAGATCCGAAGATCGACCAAGCACCCTGCCGATCTCCTCCGCCTCCATCGTTCACAAATTCTCTGTCTCTGTGTGTGTGTGTGTGTGTGCTGTGTGCGTGTCTCTGGGATTGGATTGTGATTGGATTGTATTGTATAACTGTGTTTGTGGTTGATACTTGATGTTATATCAGGACTCAGGAGAGATTAGAAAAGAAGTGAGCGTGCTCTGCCTGATCAGATGTGAGAAGTATCCTATATTCCTATTGGTTGGAACTTGGGATCCAACCACATTGCCCCCGTTATTGGATCGGACGCGCATATGCCTTATAATAATGGCACCCCAAGCTAACTATTCTTATCAATCAATGGACTTGAAGGATTAATGGAACCCCAAGCTGCCAATAATCAACGGTTCTTTTCATGAGTTACCAGACAAAATATCTAACTTGGTTATACTTTGTTTTACTGTTCCAAGTTAAGCCGTAAAAATTCAAAGATTATGGATTTGTTTGATGCGCAAGGGTTGCTATTTAAAATTAAAAAAAAAAAAACATTACTATATCACAAAAGTGATTATGTTTCACTATCTAAAAACAATTTTTTTTTTTCTTCAACTAAAAAATTGTGCAGTAATCACAAGAAGTTATAAGGAATAATTTAATGTAATTAAATTATTATTTTTTGAATAAAGATATTTTTTAATTATTTTTAAAGTTTTTTATATTAAGGTGTTATGATGGCATCATTTTATTTATTTATTTATTTATCTTATTTTTTTAGAATTAATATTTTAATAAAAATTTCTTCATTGTATATTAAATTTTTTTAAATTATATTGTGTTTTGATTTGATTTTTTAACTTGTTGCTATAGTTGTTGTCTCTCTTGTGTGTGGAATTTAATTAAATTTTCATAAAAATATTATCCCAGGCCTATAGCTGAACAAACAGATTGTAGAACGGGTAAACACCAGGCATAGTAACAAACCTGATCCTCGGCCTTCTCAGCGGCAGCGGGACGAATCAAATCTTCTGTTTGTTGCTTTCAGATTACAAATGTATCTGGGAAAAAGTAATTTGTAGTTTAATAGCAAGGTGCTAATAGTAGTAGTAATAGTAATAGTAATAGTAATAATAATAATAGTAATAGGAAGAAAAAATGGCAGACAGCGTAGTAACATCATGGTGGGACCTGGTGTCTTGGGTGACAGATACGGTGCTGCAGCCATGTGGGCCCCGTCATTCCCCTTCTCTTCTCTCGTGAATCCCCCCCCACAGTGGTTGGCACCATCCTCTGTCCATGGGGCTCCGTCGAAGACAACAGGCTAAGGCTTTGCCTCCAAAAACCGTTATCTCCGGACCCTCCTCTGCTGCTCATCGACCTACCCTCCTGTGATCTCGAGGGCGTCTGCCGCATAACGTTCGAATGCTCCGCCGAGCACTCTCGAGGTGGCTCGTTGCTGGACGAGCCGTCGTGGATGGTTCGCTGCAATGGGAGCAAAACCGGGTACGGGAGACGCAGAGCGGCTACGAAGGCTGACATGTGGGCACTAGAGGCAGTGCGGCCGGTGTCCACGGGTGCCGGGTTGTTGCTCCCCCCAAAACTAGACTCGGCGACGGCGGGTCCCAGTGCTTGTGCCTTCATGTACATGCGTGGGAGTTTTGAGCGAGTGATAGGCTCCCCGGACTCTGAGTCGTACCATCTCGTGGATCCAACCAGTTGCCTCGGACCCGAGATCAGCTTCTTCTTTCTCCGCGGCTAATTGACTAATTCTTTATTTTATTTCTTTTATCCAAATTCGTTCTGGGTAATGCGCACTCCATTAATATTAATATTATTATTATTATTAAAAAAATGCATTGCTACTCTTACTTTTATGCATCAGATTTTCATTAGTACTGCAAACTAAGCTCCAGTACAACTACATTACATACAACTAGTCAAGATATGTCCAGATATGGTCACCACAGTACCATATCTTGTCATATCTTAGCATCAGTCAGCAACGTGTATACTTTATATTTTTTTTTTGGGGTAGAACAATCCAAGGCGCCCCAGTATCAACTTTCAATGCACCTGAGGAAGCGCCGATTCCCTTGACAGTAAATATCTGAAGCTGGGGTTATGAGGAACCCATTCAATGATCTTCTGAGATTTCCTTTGTTGGCATCTTTGCATCACCATTCGCAGAGTCTCTGGAAGATACAATTGGATCATATCTAGCAAGCTTGGCAAACACAATCCTTTATCTTTAGCAAAAGAGTCTATAATCTTTGGCAGTAGGATCTTCTGCTCCTTCCGAATGCCAACAGTTGCACGAATATACTCCACTTTTGCCGTTTCAAGTTGTTGGTACAATCTCCTTGAGGAATATATCCTAACCTGAAATGAAGGAATACGTACATTGCTCGTTAATATAAGTTAAAGGTATGGATATTTCCTTCTCATACTTAACGCAGAGCTCTATACCCTTGTGATACTGTAGCATAACAACTACACAACCAAGATATTGTACAAGTTTATTTTTTCTTTTAAAGTGATAAACCACTTAGATTAAAACAGGAAGAAAGAAATCACCCGAAGGGCAATACTAAAATGCATATTGCCTAGATATTTACCGCAGGGTCAGAATAGTTTCCCAAGCAGAGAGCAAAATGTATAAGTGGCTCCGGTTGCTCAATAGCATAGGCCAGCCAATCATCTCCAGCTTTCAACTTTGTCCTCGTGGAAAGTAATGCTCGAAGCCACTGCACATTTATAAATAACTTCTTGAGCTCCTCTTTAATAAAAAATAAATTAAAATAAAAATACACTCTTATGAAGCTCAAAGAAGAGTTAAAAAGAAGAGGTCAATTTAATGAATACAGACGCACAAAATCCTAATATGGTTGAAACATGACAGCAGACCTGGCCGGGTCGATGTGTCCGGCATCTTAGAATCAGACCCTGAATTGTGTCGAGGTTGATAGAGTGACCTCCTATGCTGTATGCAGCCTAGTAGTGGGTAACGAGGTCGTTGTCAGATAAACGCTATTGCCAGACGCTGTATCAAAGAAACCTTATTCAACAATTTCATTGCCAATGTTATTACCTTGGTAAACAAGGATGCCCTCTTCACGATGTTTTGGGGAATCCCATAGTCCAGATATGCCTGCAGAAGCAACTCACGCTTAGACACAGCTGCCATTGTAATTCACAGGTCATAAGGACCAATATGAATGAATTTCTGATGTATGAATTAAAGCACTCACATGCATCATCAATGCATTGTGTATATTAATCCAGAAGGCAAGTTTTTCATCAGCATTCATCTTTCTTGGATCAACAGTTTCCAATTGACGAACAAGTGATCTAAAACATGCAATTCATGGTCAAATTATTATACACATTTTTAATTAAAAAAAAAAAAGAAAAAAGAGGAAGAGCATGGGATATTCAAATGAATAACAAAATGCTTTGCAAAACAAGTTTCTGAGAAGAAGAGGCAATATCTGATACTGAGTAAAATTTCAAAAGCAAGGGGATTACTTGTACTTTAGAAGTGTCTCTTCAACATCAGGAAGTTGCAGATTTTCTCTGCATATGGATGGTACTTCCACCATTGCATTGTATGGGCCACTAAACTCTTTCAGTCCCTCAACTCGGAATGGATTTTCTAAACGTGAATCAAGAGTTGATCCTCTTTTACAACCAGGACTCCACATATCTCCTACGTATTGGGGGGAAAATGCACTCATCGACGAGAAAGATGATGTAGGAGAAGATGAACGACCCTGAGACACCAGAGGAGGATCTGCTATCTTACAATAGATGGAACCCATGCATCTAACCATGCCTTCAGAGAGTTTACCAGGTGTTTCAGGTATGTGATCAGCAATGTTGGTGCCGAGATATTCAGCGAGGCTTATGACACCTGAAGCTGGATTTTGTCCATGCTGTGCATGAACCACCATAACAAAAACTATTATTAAAATGAATCCTCAGGATTAAACTTAAGCTTGCTGCTAGAAGATAAAATCAAGGGCATGAGAGAATTACGTACATCAAGCGGGGACAAAGGCTCTGAGTGGCATTCTCGAGGACATCCACATAGATTTTCTGCAGCTGGGGACATTCTAGCTGAAAAACAAGAATGATGCAAGATCGAAGAATGGCTGCGATCAACACCATGCCCATTTAGTTTATGCTGGTACCCAGCAAAACATGTTCCATATGATGAATTGGTAAATGACTTTCTTGGCAACACCATCTGACTATGTTGAGCTGCTGAATCACCTCTCATAGATGAGATGTCAGGTTTTGCAACTTCGTGAGGGTGTCCAGACAGGGAACATAATAATTGTTTTGATCTTTCATCCATTGTAGAGGGAGATAATGTGCAAATTTGCTGGTCAAAAGCTCTCCGGTAGAGCGAGAGCAGATACTGCTCTAAATACATGACTTCAAACTCGAGAACAGCAATCTCCCTTATCAGTTCCTTGGTTAGCTGACAACATACAAAAATAGTATAACTATAATTTTTACTTTTTGAATGACAAATAAGAATCATTATTTATATATTTACAAGAAATAAATAAAGCTGCAATGGTATACATCCAGTGCCATACTATTTCAAATGACAGAAACTAATCTAGCCAGACACAAACACCTAGAGTTAGACCATCAACTTGACTTAACAAGAAAGAAATAAATCAAAGGCTAGCAGAAATTGCTTGCGTGTTTGCTTGGTTTCCTTTGATTGCTGGACCTGGGTTTTAGGCAATTTCCCAGGGTAACTAAAGCGGCAGGGTTGTTTCTTACCACAAAGCTACTAAATGATAAAGCAATTGCTTGTTTTAATTGGTCCTTAGCTCAGTCCCAGTCAGCAAAATACAGGACCAAATAAAGGATATGCGGTCGTCCTTACCAATTGCTTTAAAGCAAAAACGTTTAGGATGTGGAAATGGTATAAAAAAGACAGAGAAATTACCTTGGGCATTGAACTATCATTTGAAGAATCAATGGCTGAGGACCTGTAACCTAGTGCTTTCTCCAAGGCTCGTCGCACCATGAACTGATCTTTTAGATGTTTCTCAAGTTGTTGAATCTGCATTGGGTGATAATAAATGGTCCCATATAAAATAAAATCTTCAGCATAACATCTGATGATCTAATGTGACTAAACCATAATGTGAATATTCAAGACCTACTGGCTACTATTGATTGGTTCACTACACTAACAATATTTATTATTAAGAAAACCAGAATTCTGTTTATATTTCATATTGAAGTAGTCAACTGTCATAGTTTCCTTTGTACCAGCTATGGAATTTTTTGCCAGTCTACATGTCAAATAATTACAGTTATGTGTAGGTGAGAGCAATTCGTGCATTCACTCGGATACAGGAACTAATTTAACAGTTTATCCACTCTTCCTAAAACAATGACTTAAGCATCATCTTCCATACCTCTTGCTTCAAAGAGCTTTGGACCTTAGACCTGGGCATCTGAGTCTCCTCACTTTTACCTTCAGCTATTGCCACGTCCTTGAGACCATAAAAATTAGCAATTAATTAATCATAAGTTTTCAGATAGTGTAAGCAGACCATTATTATAGTTCTAGTGTATAATAAAGTAAAAATAATTAAAAACAATAGCTGATGTTAGATCTAGAACGAGTTAGGGATAGCGGCAAATGAGCTTGTTCGGGAAGGCTAGAAATCTAAGCTTGCAAAGTATTCTGCAGAAAGCAAACAACGCAATGATCTTCTCTACACTGAAAAAGGGCAAAGCTACAACTTCTTTATCACGGTAATAATAAACAAATAAATAGAGGATAAAAAGAACAGGGGCATTACCAACTTAACATGATGAAAAGACTTTGGTGACCACTCCAGCTTGTCTCTCTTTGCACCCTTTTCGGAATCACTGCCATTGTTACTTAACATCATCAGCAAGGAGTTCTCAGCATGACAGTAACAATCAATTTGATTCTTTTTTAAATTAGAATTATTACTTTTTCTGAGTTTGAAATTACATGTTGTATGAAGAGTTACATTTTCTAACTCCAGCGGTTGAAAAACAAAAAACAAGAAGAAAAGAAAACATCTGAGTCGGTTCAATGGAAGACCCGAAACAAAACTAACAGGGCTCCATTGGAACCAGAGAGCAGAGGCACCTCTTTGAGCGTTTATGCCTTGCGGCAATCACATTCCGGGAAATTACAGCTTCTAATCCCACAGTTGAATGGCACGCCAACTCCTGCATTCTGGTATTCTGATTAACTTCAAATGTTAAGTTTTGCGAAGAAGCTGAAAGCCAGGACTTAACTGGCCAACAATGGGAGTATAGTCTAATCAGATGCCAAAAACTGAGAGTAAAGAGACATGAAGCACAAGGAAGGCTAGTCATGAAAACATACCGTCATTTCGACTTCAGATATCTGTAGTTCCCATTAAAAATCCTACAAAATTTCTTGTGTGCAGACGGCAGACTTCTGAGCCACAAGACTTCGAAGTTAAAAAACTCCTACAGGGATAAAAACCAGCATGCATGTAGAGAGGCAAGGCGCACACGGCACGACTGCCCAAGAAACCCGTTGACTATGAAATCTGCTGCTATAGCTCCACCACCTCTTTGGGTTATAGACTCATAGGTTATTTTAACTTCTAAGCCTAACTATATAATACGATCAACTTAAAAGATTGCAAAAAGATTAATGCAACTATATTTTTATTTATTTATTTATTTATTAATAATAGAAGCAAGCAGCAATGTAAAGTCAGAGATAAACCTTCGATTTCTAGCAGTCTGGCTGTACTGTGAAATGTGAATAAAAGCAAGCATAGTAGCATACAACACGGGACAAATAAAACTTCAATATTATAATGGCACTACAATATAAAATAAATAACAAATAAACTAGGTTTGCACATCTGGTTTTTCATCGGTAAGTTGTTTGGGGTTAAAATAACAGATGACTGCACTGACGCATGCAGCCAAGGCCGAGTGACATTTCGTCACTTATTTGGTTTGTCTTTTGCTGGAGTCAGATGAAACATGATAGCTGGTCCTCGTTACTGATGCTGCTGAACACAACAGAGGTCATGTGAACAAATCAATCATGTCCAAATTTTAACTAGAAGCTCAATTTTGGCTAAATGTTGATCATCATCAGATCATCGTTTCCACGTTTAATTTGTGGATGGCTACGAAACCATGAAATATGTAGGAGATACCAGGACAGAAAAGCAAGCAAGGCATGTAAAAAAAGACAAAGAGGTTCTGTCAAGAGAATGTTACCAAGCTATGAAAGTTAAAAACAAAGATAAAACGAGCCTCAAAAGGGACGAAAGTGAGGGATTAAAGGAAGGCTTGATTCCCGAATGGGACTAGTTCTGGTGGGATTTTCCTACTGTTTTGGCTCTCTGAGCACTTATCTACAGATACCCCCAGCATTGGCCTCTATTTGACGAGGTAGCTAATGGTTGTCATAGAATCCATGGATTAAACTATTTGGACTGGGCCCAGTCACTATTGAATAGCGCCAATAGCTCAAAGTTGATCATGATGGGCTGCATCCTAATGCGACTGGCTGAAAAGGACTACTTTGGAAAGCTTTCCCTTCAAATTCCTTGCATATTTGAACGAGTAGGAGAAAACCTGAGCTTAATATGTGCAATTACATATAAAAGGATCTCGGATAAGAGCAGCTACATCTCCCATGCATATACGTGTTTGTTTATTCATTTTCCTCTACCAAAAGAGATTCGACACTGCTCCCAGTACAAAAAACATTGCTGAAGTTATTTCCCTGCGGCGTACTTAGGGAAACGTTTGGTTAGATGTAGTTGAAAATCTGGGTGGATTTGTGTTTGAAATCATGGTTATAAATTCAGGAAGAAGTCGAATCTAGTGTTTGGTTAAGATGTATTTGTATCTTTGGATCATGAATTTTGTGTTTGGTAGAGATTTGTAAATTTGGATGTAATAATATTGCTAATATATAATAGTGTAATATAAATAATTAATATATATTATATCAATAATTAATATATTATAATTAATATAATTAATATATATAATTTATTCTAATAAAATATAATATAATTATTTGGCCAAAATGATGGATATAATAATTATATCAATTATATATTATATTAATAGGTAAGGCTGTTAAAAAATTTTAAAGATAAAATCTCACTATATAAAATTTTCAAATGTGTTTTAAATTTTTTAAATAATTATAGTTATTTATTTTAAATTTTAATTAATTAAATATATCAATTATGATAAAGTTAAAGAAAATATTTAATTGTGATAAAGTTAATGTTGGAGATAGTGGGTTAGTTATTTTTAACTGCATTTATAGTGGAGATGGTAGTTGGCTAGTTTTTTGGAATTAGTAATTTGGCAATTAAAATCGTTGGGATAAAGGCCTGGTTTTCTGAAATCGCTTTTAGAACGACAGAGTTTAAAATCAGGGATTTTACGTGAAATATTTTGCAAATCACTGCCAACAAGCAGAGACCGCTTATAGCCAAGTTTCTTGAAACGTTCTGACCTTCTAAGATAACCAGGCATAGTGCTTAAACAACTTAAATTAAGGCATGTACGTCAAGTTTCTTGAGGGAAGCATTCACCCTTCTAAGATAACCAGGCATAGTACTTAAACAACTTAAATTAAGACATGTCTAAAGGTGTCTCACCTAGCAAAATAAAAGGTATCTAAACTTGATTTTGGTATTGATTAACATTAGCATGTGGATTTTGTTTATGTGTTCTGAATCTGGTTCACAGGATGGCCACCTTATTAGTAAACTGTGCTGCCAAAGAAATATATATGTGTGTGTGTAGACAGACACTACATTTTTAAAATGATCTCAGAGCCCAATGATAACAAGAAAAATGTCTTAGAAATGTAAGAAGATAACAAAGATGCTCGTGGTTCCATGTGATCATTGAGATCGCGGCTACAGTTGACTAGATTGTTGTGCAAACTAGTTTTCCAGCTCAATTTCTGAGGTTAAGGTCCCTCCACACCGTGGAAATAAGAAAACGGTATGTCATCTTAGGTGCACTTCCGCCTTCGCTCTAAGTTTGTTTATTAGAAAGGTCAAAGGCAGCAGGATTCTAGCTGTAGTTAAATTTTTCTTATCAGTTCCATGTCTGAGAGCCCTCATCTTCCGGCAGCACAGAGAAGCAGACAGCCTGGTTTGAGCTTTTAACAAGAATCTCTCCTATTTAGATAGAATCACCCTTAAGATTTTAATTAAACATGAATGAGTTTTCCTAACAATGATAATTTCAACAGCAGTTTTCCCAATATCTTGCCGCTTGTTAGATGTGGGTCACCTCTTGGATTACTCATGTCATGTGATATTGAAAGAATAACACTATCAGATTTTTCTGAGATCACAGAACACACAATTATAATGATGGAAAGGAAAGGAAACTAAACATATTCAGCGGGAATCAAGGTCGCTATTCTCGGTGTCTAAAGTTGGGCTTCGGGGATAAGTGTCTTTTCGTTCCATAGTGAGAGCAAAGCTTTAGATATAAAACTAAACTAGTGCTTAAACAGGCGTGCACAAGTATTTAAAACCCAACAGGACAAACGAAATTTCCAACAAGAGGATTTGGGGAAAAGAGTAGCTTCAGATTCAAAATGCCACGAAGCTACCACACTGCCTCTTCATCACTCAGGGGCCCAGGGCTTGCTCCTTAATTTGAAATTTGGATTATTAAGACTCTAAAACTAGCCATGAACACTAACTATATGGTACTGATCACTATTCATCTTATCAAAAACAAAATACTGATCACTATTCACAGACCCTTATCCTGGCAGTGTGAATAACCGCAATTCATGCAGATGCAGTCATGCAGAGGAGAAGAAAGTCAAATGGTCAGTCTTTTCCATCTGCTGTGATTTCCTCAAAAACAGTATCACGGTGACAAAGATGTGAGCCTGACCGTGGTACTGAAATGGTGTTCATGACCAAAATGGGTGGGCTTTCCCAGGCTGATTGATAATGCATCTAAAAAGATTCGAAATAATTTCGTAGTGCTTTGGTTTCTAACTATAACGGCACACCCAATACTAATTACACCTGAGATTGTTGAAAGAACTATAGGAGCAAAGAAATATAAATGAAACCAGTGGTAACTAAGTTTCAAACCGACGCATTTGGAACCTCTTTCTAGTTGGGTCATTGAACAAATTGGACCAAATTTGGGCCTTAAAGCTAAGTAGAAATTTCCCGGTCGAGAAAAAAACTTTGTTGGCTGAGACGAGGACATCGTTCAGCATCATCCAACTCATATATTAATCGAAGGCACATTAAAAGGAAATATAACATAATAACTAAAGACATGAGACATAAGAGGTAGCTTGTGGTCCAACGGCATACCTATCCTTGCATAGAGACAAATCTCTCAATTACTTGAGAGGACATCTAAGCAAAAAGTCAAGTCTACAACTCATGCATATATAATATACATAACCCTAAGCGCCGTATAGCATGCAACCTATAGTTGGTGGGCCAAAAAACACCTCAGAGGCAATGGAGTATTCACTTTCTAGAATGGTACAGCTGACAATATCCATGGTGTGAGGACTAGACAATAATCAAGAGTGATTCTTTACCTCCAGAGTTAAGAACATGGATTTGCTTCGGATCAGAAAAGATTCTTTACTTCCGGTGAGTAGAAAATTCAAACAAATTAACAAACAATATAACCACCGAACAGCTTAATCCAGTACCGTACAAAGTCCACCTTCTCACAGCCTAACCATTTTACATACTAACCGCTGAAAAAACATCTTAAAAAAATTATATAAATAAAAAATGGGCATCAATACAGTGCTAGCAGGAACTGTGCATGTAGGAAATGAATATTTCAATAGTGAAAAATGAACCTGAACGAGATGTAATGTAGCAGAACAGGTGCACTTCTCCACCAGTCAGCTCACAATGTAGAGTAGTAACCTAATTTTTGCAGAGAAGAGCTGAATTAGCTGAACTTGGTGTGAACCAAGATAAATTAAATTCAAGATGCAGCACAAAATTGATTGTATACTCCTTCACAATTACAAAGGATTCTGCTGGAGAAAAGTGATTGTCTTAAGAATGGCATCAAAGTTTCAGCAGGTTAATCCAGAGAAATAAAAAAGGAGGAAGAAAAACTTCAGGTAAAAAACAAAGAGCCATGGAAAACAGCCAATTTGCTACACTTGGGCCAGATCTTCAAGCAAGAGCCCACACAACACACAAATATACACCAGACTACTATCATATGCCAAAAATAGTTACAAATTATTCATAAGTATACAGATGAAAATACATGTTTCTTTATGGTCAACAAATTATTTAATTCTACCATCATGCTCTGGATGTGCTAGATACCATAGAATATAAAACCAAAAAAAAACGACACATCTGCAAACAAGAACCCCAGAAATGTACACTCACTTGATAATCACCTCAACATTCACATCATAAGAATATTAGGACTGGGACAGAAGATGATCTACATTATGAAAAATCGTATCGGCATCTTTGCCAGTATGACAATACAGTACTTAAAAAAGTTCAATTATAGGCATAACTTTTGCTCTTGAACTAGCATCAAGAGTATCATCTCAATGATACCGGGTCAACGTCACTTTGTGCTCTTCAATATATAATCACCTACAATTTGGATATTAGATTATTCATGCACCATGCTCAGATGTAATAAGAAAAGGTTAGTCTGCCAAACAAGTGCTAAGAAATACAAAGGGGCACTCCAAAACTTTGTCCAATTAAGTATTTAAACATTACACAACAAAAAGAGAATTTGTTGAAGTCAATTGGAAAGGATCTAGTGACAAACTCTATCAAATGCATGGACAACTGAAAAATAGTATCTGCAAGGATTACAGAAAACGGCTTTATGATTCTGAATGAAATTATAAAGGCAAGTAAGAGTGGAACACACACGATGGTCATTAGCTCTTCAAGTCACTACATATGGGTCATTCTTTAAATTCTATAATGACTTTGAGAGAAAAAGACAAGTCATGTTGAATTACACTAGCAGCTTTCACTCTGATTTAAACAGAAAATCTAGATGCAATTATTTTAGCAATATAAACATGAATTTTAACTCAATAAGGGCTGGACATTGTTATGTAAACTACCGCTTCTAAACTGTCTTGCCAATAAAAAATTTCAAAAAGAGGAAGCCAATGAATGCGAAGAAGTCATAGCAAACACAAACTTGATATTCTCATCAAGACCATTGGTACAAAAAGATTCCTAGTGTGATATTTATGTAGCTGTTTAAATTATTTTGTCATCTCAAATAATACAAATGGGAATCACCAGAAATATATCTATGCAAAGAAAGGCAAAGATGAGTTTGTTTATACACAAAAAAATAAATAAATAAATAAATAAAGCAATGTGGCTGGCATAAGCACCTTGGAAGCCCACATGACAACTTCTGCAAAAGCTATTGGTTTTCTCTTTTCTTTTAAAAAGAGTATGGGAATATTACTTCAAATAAATAAAGGATAAAGTGCAAACCCTGAGAAGTAAAAATAAAATTAACCCTTACAGTAATCTGATGTTCCGCACCTATTAATTTACCCTTTCACAACTGTAATGTGTCATTACCTCTGAAATGTTCCGCACTTATTGAGTTTGGTTATCTAACCTAAGGTGAGAATTAAGTTGAAACCATTATAAAATGTCACACAACAAACATGCATTAGGAAAAGTGAGTACATATGGAAGGTGGAGAGTATCTCAGAGCCATCCATAAGCAGGTGGATTTTTCTGTTCTATTAAGCAACCTTAATTCTCTAGTTGTTTCCTTGTCAGGCTAAACAGTGGCAACAAATGTAGTGACTAAATTCTGCAAATTTCCAAGAGAATTTTGTCAGCATCAGAATCTCTTGAGACTGTTCATTCTGGACCAAGCAAGTGCTTGATGGCAGTTTCATTTTATCCGAAAAAGAGTCATAGGTGCACCACATGTGCATAAACTTAAAAAGTGAATAGACTGACTATCACTGACATGAATGTGATAAAGTGAGACAACAAATGCTGAAGGGATGCACAGTTGTACGGCATGCACAAACTTAAAAATCATGCTCAAATTAAATCAGTGCATTAAGATTGACATTTGAACTGTTTATGATAGCAAAAGAAGTTTAATTCCACAATGTCTTTCTAGATTTATAAGGATCACGATCCTAAATTTTGGAATTTCATAACAAAATGTTGATTTCATCCACCAGTCTACAGTAATTTCTACAAATAGATGGAGCAGATTGTTGCATTCTGAGAGATAGCATAGCCAACATCCCTCATCCCTCATCAGCGTTTGTGGACTAAATTGTGCTTGTGGATAGCATAGGTACAAGCAGAGCAGATGGAATCACATAAATGTTGCATTATGATTGTGGCTGTACATGTTTGTAGATGTTAATTGTGGATTTTTGCTAATGTTTAATGCCTATCACTTTGCCATGCGATTCAGTGAGATTGTGCGACAAAAAAATTAATATAACAAATAGGCATGAATTCACAAAAAAATTTCTGAAACAAACTCAAAATTGATTTGAAGATACAAACGTACGTGCTTTGCTGGGATCTCCAACAGGACTTTCAGGAGAGGATGGAGCGCGGAGGAGGAGGAGGAGGAGAGAGAGAGAGAGGGAAGCGAAGCAAGGTTCTGGCGCGCGGGCGGGGAGGCTAAAATGTTGGCTCTTTCTTTTTTTTATTTTTTTATTTATTTTCTTCCTTTTATTAGCGATCGCGTCCTGCGATAGAGTGCTGACTCCGATTCGATCCCTATCTCACGCAAGGTGAGGCAGCGGTTCGATGGTGGCCTGGCTCCCACGCGTGTTCGTCCCTCGAGTTCCCGACGTTTGTTCGCTTTTCTTAGATGTCCTCACTTGGAAAAAGAAAATTGAAGAATGATGATATTTTTAATTGTTTTATTGTGAAAAAAAAAATATAGCCATTTATATAACAACTTGTTTTGTTGTTCTCCGTTTTAATTAGAATAATTTATCCATCATTTGAAAAATAATAATAATAATTTTTGTTTTTAATTTTTATTAATAGACCATGACCTTTCAACTTTAAATGGGTAAGATTCTAACCTAACTGAATAAAGTGGATAAACCACTAATTTATTAAAAAAAGAAGGAAGCAGTACTGATGAAAAGGTCAGCTGAACAGAAAAAGTCTAAAATAAAATAACAATCGAAAATCCTCATGTGACGGGGATAAGGAAAAAGCAGATAAATCGAGACAGGAAGAAAGATAAAAATAAGACAAATGTCTGGGACTGCAGCGGTCAACCGTCTCGAGACACAGCCCTGCAAATGATAAGGATAGGGAGGACTACTCCCCGATCGGTGCAGTGCAGATCGACCGATGAAAATCGGTGGATCTAGTGCCCGTGAAGTTGAGAGAGCGCTGATCCTCCGGGAAGTGGTCTCCGTGCAGTATCTCGATGAAGGTTCTCTAAATCTGTTGAAAGCTCAAGAAAAGCAACATATTAAGCAGACTTTAGTATAAAATTGAAATAATAGGTAGGCAAGTAACTTTTGATTTAAGAGAAGAATAAAACTCTAACTCCTTGTATAATTTAAAGCATAAATACTTTTATATTTTTTAATATATTTTATACCATTAAATGTAACATTAGAATTGGAGATTTCTTTTTTATATTTATACTAGAGATGAGTCCCCCACCGTTATTTTTAATTCTTTAGTCTTTATAATTTTTTTTTTTTAAAAAAAACTTATTCAAGTGGTAAACTAAGGAAAATGCAGTGAGCTTTAAAAACAAATGACGATAAAAACTTTAACTTTCCATACAACATGATCTACACAATTAACATGGTCATGGTCTAATACCAATTATAAACATCATCAAAATGTGTGGTTTCTCACTTAACTTTTTATGAGGTTTTAATGGCCACACAGTCCACTTCTTGAAAATGAGCAAGAGTAGTGCTCATGCCCATCTTTGAAAGATAGACCTGCTACTCCGCTAGTGCACCTTTCATAGTTCTACACAAAACTATTTATTTATAGTATATCAGTAACTGTAGTAGTTTTGCTTTTGAATAGGCTATGAGATATTTCACATATGGGGCATCGATTTTATGAGTGTAGGTATGCTTCTTGAAAGTGAACCGTTGGTGAACGCTCTCCTACATCTCCTAGCTCTCCTGCTCAAGGACTCATGTATTCCAAGCTACTAGTAATTTCAAGAGTTCGGATCTTCACTTTTGATTCATGCACAGTCAATCTTTAGGACAAGTGGATAAACACCCCAAGCATGGGTGTACTATGGTCACAATTTGGGACAAAGCAAGCAAGATTTTTCAACTCTAACAAAGAACACGGGTGTTGATGACCATTCAATTTTCGAGTTCATAGTGGAGTTCATCAAATAAGCATTGTGGACTTTTCGTTTGGTCTTAACTTTCTTGTTTATGCTTCGATTGGAAAAGACAAGAGAAGGATATGGAGAAGTCCCACTCTTCAGAGCTCTGCCATAAAGCAGAGTGTAGGGGTGTAGAATGTTAAAGAGCATGACAGTAGAGGAGACACCATGGGGATAGTTATCAGAGGGGATACTTCCACCAACTCATTTCAATTAAACCACGTCTAAAGCTCAGATTCAACACTAACATGGGTCCTTAAAGGACGGGAAATGCATGAGAACTCATCTTATGAGAGTTTTTTGGGCATGCTTCTTCGAAGAAAGAACTCTAGTGGAGGCACACAGAGCATCATCAAAATCAAATGGATGCTTCATAGCATCCAACACAAACTATGCAACTCATCTATGCAATCTCACTCTAGCCAATAAAATCCACGCATTCCTACAAAAATACACATATATACTTAAATGATGCCTTTATTTGAAAATTAAAATATATATCATTATATAATATGGTTTTTTACCATCTTTATCCTAACTTAGAGTTTCTTTTATATATAAAATGTGATTTTTTTTTAAAGGGCGACAAACGAAAATCTCTATGATGGGTAAGTGTAAATTGCGAGTTACTTCTTTTAGCGGGAATTCAAACTCTTACCACTCCGCATGTAAGAGCCTTATTTTTAATGATACCAACCACTCGAATCAAGTGGTTGTGGCAAAAATGTGAACCTTTTAAATAGAATTTTTTTTAAGTATAATGTATATGGATATATATTTGATAATACCCACTCACACACATACATACTTACCATTTGTCTGTTGTGGGGACTGTTGTGGGGATAATTAGTATAATATTTTCATTTACTAAACTGACCAAATATTTGTATAAAAAATCCTAACAAAACTATTGTTTTTATTCAGTTTCCTAATAAATGTGGTGTAGTAGTAAGCACTTCTAGACCACTTCCCAGAATATGACAACGACGTATTGTTGTAGTTCCTATGATGCACTTAGTTATTTTATTAGCTTCTCCAAAAG
Organism: Dioscorea cayenensis subsp. rotundata; assembly: GCF_009730915.1. NCBI lineage: Eukaryota > Viridiplantae > Streptophyta > Magnoliopsida > Dioscoreales > Dioscoreaceae > Dioscorea > Dioscorea cayenensis. The sequence goes on from NC_052483.1 coordinate 731,517, forward strand.
AAATTCATTGGTTAGAAGATTTATGAGCAATTTCTCGTGCCAATTTAAGTTTTTAAATTCAAGTTATTTTAAAAAACCTTTTTGTTTCAATAAAAAAATATAATAAAATTATTATTTTATAGTAAAGAATTCATTTTTAAAGCCAAACAGTTTAGTACAGTGACATTAGTCTATTGCAAAAAGACTAATAGTGGTAACTTACAATTTTGACAACACTTATGGCATTTTGTAAAAGCCAGAATTGTTTTAAAAAATATATATTTTTGAAAAATGCAAAATATTTTGAATGGTTTATCCCCTTATCATAAAAATAAAAATATATTTAACTAATAATTTAGTTATTACAGTAATCAAAACTATAATTTCTTTTTGATAAAATGAATAAACTATATTTCATTAAAAAAAAAAGAAAATGTATATAAAAATATCTATTAGAAATTTGGTTTTATTTGATTCTTTGAGTGGCATTAACCAAGCGTTTCAACATGGTCATCAAAAATACTGTTTCATAATATTTATTTTAAGTTATTAAATAAATATCCATTCGCTAAGTATTTTTAGGGTTAATCTGATTCACACATAAGTACAATATAAATAGTATAACATAACATAAATAAGTGAAGTATAATGCAAATACTTATGTTATTTCATATTTGGATAACATTAAAAATAAAATAAAATTACCATAATATTTTTTGTATTATTCTAATGATCGATGATGGTAAAAAAAACTATCAAAGATGTATTTTCTTATCACTTATTTATTTTATAATTATACTTTACTTATAAATCAAATAAATTTTAAAATTATTGTTGTACTATCCCTTGTCTACTTTCGTGGATCAACCGCAATCAGTGAGTTAAATGACTGATTTAAAATTAATAATTTATAGATTTAAATTATTCATTGGTTTAAATATTTTATTCAGCGTAAATTTGAAAAGCGATCTTCATAATTTTATTTTAGATGAATCTATGACAAAACCATTTTTTTTTTTGTATTATCTTCAAATTCAGGTATATAAGAATTCTCATTTCTTTGCAATTATATATATATATATATTCAATTATATATATTAGGAAATATTCACAAAAATTAAAAAATAAAAAGAAATATTTGTATATTTAATTAAAAAATTAAGATTTATTTAAATAAATATTCCAATGAAGTGGCAAACCACTGAACCAGTCAAATGACAAAACCGTCCATATATATATATTACTATATTATATTAACCGTGAAGATTAAAATTAAAATACAGAGGATGCGTTATTAATTCCCCAACCCAAGAGTCAATTCTGATGAAATCAATGCTCAGTCGGTACAATATGATGGCTGGGATTTGTGAGAGGACTTAGATCAGACTAATAACACATCCCAAGAGAATCCAATGGCTGAGATGCAGAAAAGAAGTCGGAAGTATGCGCGTAAACATGACATGGGTGCGAGCGAGGAAAAAAAGAAAAAAAAAAGAAAAAAAAAACCTTGGGCGCATTTAGGAATATAAAAAGTCCATTAATTAATGAGAGACGGAAGGAGGGGGCCGACTGATAAAATCGATAGACATAGATTGTCAAACTGAAAGCAGCATCAAAACCCCTTCCTGATCCCTAACCCTAATTCGTCCAAACTACTCCTTTCTCCCCCTCCTAAAATCGAGTCCTTTGCGTCGCTGTTCCCCCAATTTGCAAGCCCATCACGACTATGGTGGTTGTTGCAGGAGGAGATCGGCATTACAGGTACATGACAAGATTACTCGTCTCCCAATTCGATCTACTAGACATGGTCTGCCATGATTTCCTTCTTACCGCGCTTTTTGCTGGCTTTTTACTCTGGTTGAATAAATACAGTGTCTCTTCTTCTCCTTTCGATTTGAATGCAAGGTTTATTTCTTTTCTTCTCTCGTTTCTCTCTTGTGATAAACATAAACTCCGGAGTTAATTATTATTTAATGTTTGGTTCTCATTGCCTTTGAATTTGAATTCGGGCGGGTGCGTTGTTTTCTTTGTTTAGTGAGTTTTCAGCTTTCATTTGATTCCTTGATCGGTAATGCCGACTGCTGCCCGTGGCTTATGTATTATATGTATCTATATTCAGTGTGCTGCAGTAAAAATGTGGTCTTTCTTTTTCACATTTGTTAATGTTGACTATATATATCATCAGCACATCAATGAGACATACTGGTAAAAAGGGGGCTTTTTTTTTTCTTCTTCATTTTTGGATAACCCAATGTTGTCGTGGTTAGTAAACTTCAATGGAGAAGTACATGAAACTGTAATTTATACCAGCATGCTAAGTTTGTTTTCGCTGAACAAATTCAGGTCCTTGTGAACATAAAGGACATTAACATCTAAGTTGCATCGTTTCTGTGTATTTAGTTTTTAATCAGTTAATTTATTTCATCACACAGATTGATGATCTAGGTTGATGAGGGCCGGGGATTTCAGAAAAGCTGTGGCATTTTATGGCATTTGGATCATCAGTGGATAATCATGTCAGTGCTCTCTTTGTCAGAAGTTCAATATATTGGGGAGCAGAATCCAGGAGTAAAGCCAATGGATGATGTTGTTGAAGAACACATGATGCTGCAAGTAGAGCATCCACAGCAAAGAGCTGTTGACAAACTAGCATTCACTATTCATGACAGGAAACAGATTGTACCTGACGATTATTATCAACGGAGAGCTTGTGATGTTGACCAACCAAATGATTCTAATGGGAATGTGGACACTCTGACCAAACTTGACTGTGCTCAAGGAAACTCTGTAAATGTAAATGGCTTCCTTGCTGCTGTGAACCCCTTGTCGAAAGTTAAATGTTGTAAACTATCACAAGGAGATGAAAGATTAAATAAAAGCACTGAGGGAAATACTAACTTCATAAAAAATAATTCCTTTTACCAGGAGGTTTGTGATCTTTCAAATGGTAGCATGGAGGAAGAAGCCATCTCCCTTAAAAATGAAAGCAATACAGACAAATCTGAACAACTCAAGGGGGAAGAATTGGCCCCCGTTTGTGTTTCACAAAACAATTTAGACCACAGCTACACTGGACGAGAACAAGGACTGGAGGTAGCGAGTGGTATTTGTGGAGCTTGCAACTATGTGGTACATTTAGTGGGGGACAGAGTAAATCAGACAAATGAAAACAAGGATGGTTCTCAGGTATCCAGTGACATGGACCTCCTCAGAAGTGCTACTTCTGATTCTTGTAGGGAGGAAGAGGACCAGAATACTACTGTATGTGAGCCATCAGATCTTGCCAGTTCAATTGATTATGAACAAGGCATTTTATCTTTGCAGTGTCAAGATTGTAAATCTTTCACTTCCAGCAAGGACTATCACCTTTCAAAGGAAAAGGTGGGTGACAAGGTCCAAGATAACAATCTAGTGGGAGAAATTGGCCCTTCAGGAGTGGAATTTCCTGCTGAAGAACAACCTGTCGCACTCTGGGTGAAGGTAAGCATAGTTCTGTACTCTAGTAAACATTAACTTTACATTTAAGTTGTAGCATGACCAGAGATACTTTACATTTAAGTTGTATCATTAACTCTAGTAAACATTAATTTTATTGGTTATCTCTGGAACAAAGATACTTTCTAAGGTATACTCCTTTAACAGACTTGGTTTAAGTTGCATATTACCATCTGTCTTGTACCACCACATCATGTTTGACTATATCAAACACGTAGATATCTAATGCACTTTTGCGTCATCCTAGTGTTGCAGTAACTTTGACATGTTACCAATTGGCATTTATGAACCCTGGATTGCTCTAATCACTTTAATTGTCGTTTTGTTATCATGAATGACTATGGATGTTTATGTGTCCACGCTGTTTTCTTTGCAATGCTTGGTTTCCACTAATTAGATGGATCTGACTGTGTGGTGGGTGGTTCTATTGGCTGCCTCCAACTTTGGATATGCTCTTTCATGTTTTCATTTCCCAGTGCTTGTTTTGTGTAGAACTTGTTTTTGTCATGGTTACTCAGTGAGGTAGAATCACTACACACTTATTCAATAATTGTTTTAACAATTTCAATTAAGTCATTCTATATTCCTTTTTAACCTTTGAGTTTGTTGGTGACTTATATTTATATTTATTATCATCCTCCTCCTGAAGCCTTTGAATTAACGAACCTTTTCTCTAGAGTGTGGGTAAGTCATGGTTGAATTTATTAGGGTTGTAATTTGGCCATTATTTTCTCATGGGATGTTCAAAATTGGCACATACCTATTTTTCTCTGTTCAAGACACCAGTTGGGTATTCTTTGAATGCTTTTTTTTCCTTAGCTCTTTGCCATCATGGCCCTTTGAACATATTTTTGTGTTACATTTGAAGTGCATATTTAGTAAAGTCCAATTTGGTTAATTTTATTTGTCATAACTGGGCGGTGAGTTTTTGTCCTTCAAACGCGTCAACTATTTTCTATTAGTTGCACCTTCAACCAGCATTGCCAGGACACAATTACGGCTGTGGAGTACCCAATTATCAAAGTTATAGTGTATGTATATAAACATGTATGGACGTACATGTGTGTATACATGTATATGTGTATATTGTATGTGCATATATATCCATGTCTCTGTGTATGTACATGTATATCCGTGTGCAAGTATAAGTATGTACATACATTTTTTATATGCATGGACGCTTTAATTACATTATCACCTGTTGTTTTTAGAGAAATAGAACTGCTGGCATGGTATTTAAATTATCATAAAATATAAAATGAAATAAAATTCCTAAAATCGTTAAAATTAACAAAAATTGCTAAGGATTAAAAATTTTAGAAAGCTGTGGAAAAATAAATAGAAAAAGATAAGTAAAATTTTTTTTATTATGGATTTTAAAAGATAGAGAAAGATAGAGGTAATTTAAAATGATCCTATCCAGAAAGACTTTAGAAGGGGAAGGGGTTAATGTAGGATCATGCGTGGAAGAAATTTATTTGCTTATTAACAAACAGCAACATGATGTATTAAACTTGCCTTTGTCAATACGAATAAAATTTAGACATCCTGTAGGAATTCTGCTATCCAGGTGCTTCCCATATCTCCTGAATTTGATTAAGATCCTTTGTACTACATTTCTTTATAACCCACAATCATGTAGAGAATTGCAAAGTTCTGGGTGTATTTTCTACTTCATTTATGCAGTTATGGTATATCTTACTGAGAAAACATTGTTATATTAAGGGGATGTGGAATTATCAGTAGCAATTTATGCTGTGGTTTGGCTAGATGAAAGTTTCTGAAAGTGGCGCTTACTCATAGCCATTTCCACCTGAAATGTAAACTAGTAGGCAAAAATTTCAGAAATCTCACTTTTTAGAGTTTCACCTTTTGTGGATTTCATCAACATCCAAATTCAATTCCAGCGTACCAAACAACTAAAGTAGCAGAAATGGCTCCCCTTGCATTACTTATCATGAGTCAATGCAACCAACCGCTCCCTTATGCAGAATGCAGTGTGAGATGTTGTACTTGAGCACAATACTCTTCAGGATGTGCAGTTATTAAAACTTGAAGAGTATGTATTAATTGAATTCATTAAATTTTTGCATTATGAAAATCAAATATCCATTACTTTAAGTTCCCTATTTTCATTCTTAAGCGTTTGCAATTAAATATACACTTCATCTATTATCATTTTATTCCACTATTTTTGCTTGTCTCATGAGTAGAATTTTGTTTGCTTTCATAATTCTCTCAATTCATTGTTGTTGTGTGAACTTGGATATTCATTTGTGTATTTTCAATCTAATTTCTCTTCCTTTTTCCTCAAGTGTAGTGGAGAGGGAAATGGCAAACCGGAATCCTATGTCCAAGGGTTGACTGTCCTTTACCAACTTTGAGGGCAAAGCCTACTCATGAGAGGAAAAATTACTTTGCAATTTTCTTTCCTCGTACCAGGACATATTCTTGGGCAGATATGCTACTTGTTCGTTCAATTGATGAGTTGCCAGAACCTCTTGTTTATGGTACTCATCGTAAATGGAGGAAGTTGGTTAAAGACTTGACTGTTCCACGCCGTTATATCATGCAAAAACTTGCTGTTGCGATGCTAAATATCAATGACCGGCTACATACAGAGGTCTCTTGCTATTTGCTTTGAAGATGTTACCATTGTCCTACTTTTTCACTATTCCCATCCTTGAGCTAATTATTCTTAAGCTACTTTGATTAAATTCTCATAGGCTGTAGTTGAGCATGCTCGGAAAGCTACAACATGGAAGGAATTTGCAGTGGAAGCATCTCGCACCAGAGATTATTCTGATCTTGGAAGGATGCTATTGAAGCTTCAAACTGTATACTTCTGTTCTTAATGGTGGCTAGAAAATGTGCCATTCATGTTTTTAATTCTTCTGCAAATTTCAGATTCACTATTCAAGCTCTTGAAAATTCTTTTACTATCTGTTTTGAAATGTTTTGCCTTATTGGCATTGCATATGGAGAGCTTTTTTTATGCATCGAGCTAGTTTGTATCTTATGGCTTTAATTTGGCAGCATATTTGTATAGTTTATTGTATGCCTGGTCAACTTCAACTTTTGTTGCTATTTCTGGCCTTCACTGCTTTGATTTCTGGTAATAATTTTTTGTTGATTGAGGTAACGATTTTCTTGTCTTACCTGCAGATGATACTCCGAGTTATGTAAAGCCAGCTTTGGTTGAATGCCTCTTTTAACTCATGGGCACAAAGATGTCAGAGTGTACACAGTGCAGAGACTGTTGAAATACTAACAGAGGTGCCTACCTTTTCTTTTGGAACATAATTATGTTGAAGGGAATTGGTTTGTTAACTGTCATTAATTTATTCTCTTTAATTTGTATGGCTGCGACATCATCATATTATGACTTTAGGGGGCCCTAATCCTATTGGGTCAATATAAAACTGGATGCTGCTAACTGAAAATTCAAGCTGTTTACTTTGATGTATCTTGTGAAATGCTTATAAATAAACATTATGTATCCTTTAACTAGCAATTATTTTATAAAATGTTGCTAAAATAAATGCTAGCAAATGAATGGTTCAAATAATTAACTTCTGAACTGAATTTCTTCAATTATTGGACCACCCTCCATTGGAAACAAAGCACTTATATTTGACATTTAGCATCGCTTCACCCCATTAGATGGTATGGCTGATTGTTTTTTTGATAATATGCCATTTCATTGTAGAACTCTGTTTGGTCAATGATGTGATCTAAAGTTTTCCTCTTCTTTATTCTGCTTTTGACACTTTTTTTTCCCCTAGAAATCGATATGTGTGTGTGTGTGTGTGTGTGTGTGTGTATTTTGAGTTACCTATTGAACTTCATGAATGAATGTAAATTTCCTTGCCTAAACCAGGAGTTATTCGATTCTGTTTTGTGGAATGAGGTGGAGGAGCTTCGGAATGCCCCTGTTCAACCAGATATAGGCCCTGAGTGGAAAACTTGGAAGCAGGAGGTCATGAAATTCTTCTCCACTGCATACCCAAGAGCTGGTAAATTGGACACAGAGCGGAAGAATGATGACAGTTCTTTAACTATGGGAATTCAAATTAGTAGGAAGCGTCCTAAGCTTGAAGTACAACAAGCTGATAAATCTGTTTCTGCAAGTTTATTATCTGAGCCCACCAAGTTGGATGCTGATTCTGGGCATTCCAATTGTCAGGGCATTGTAAAATATGTTCCAACAGGTGCCGCCCAGGATAATGTAATTCCTGGTCTGGCTGCTGTAGAAGGTTCTAGCACAATGAGTGACACTTTTAATGAGATCGGTGTTGAAGATGAAAGCATCCAATTTGCACAGGGTTCATTTGCAAGTGGGGCATGCAACAAGACTGCCATGGTAAATTCACATCATAGTCCTGATGCGATGAAATATAGGCAATGTTCAGCCTTTATAGAAGCCAAGGGAAGACAGTGTGGACGGTGGGCAAATGATGGTGATATCTTCTGTTGTGTGCATTTGAATTCTCGTTCTGTGGGAAAGCCTAATCAGGAAGAACATAACACTCCTTTGGAAGCACCAATGTGTGAAGGTACAACAACTAATGGCAACAAATGCAAGCATCGAGCCCGATATGGTTCAGCATTTTGCAAGAAACACCGTAGCCAGGAAATTAATGATCCCATGGTTGTTAATGATCTCTCATATTCCTGTGTTAATGAGCTCAAGAGAAAGCATGATCATAGCACTGCCCTGGAACACCTTCCAAGTCCGGTCACTATTTCTGAGAAAAATTTCGGTTGGGCTGGTGAGGCACAAACTTCTTTGCAAGAGAACCTGATCCCAGTAATGGTGGAAGAAACCTTGGATGAGAGAAATTGTTTAATGAAGAAATCTGAACTAAGCAGTGCTTTACCTTCTACTGCAAGTGCCACTAGTCTTGATTTACCACTGTGCATTGGACATTATGGCCGCATTAATGGTGAACAGTGCCTGGAGGTTGCTAAGAGACACACCTTGTATTGTGAAAAACATCTCCCAAAATTTCTCAAACGTGCAAGGAATGGGAAGAGTCGACTGGTATCGAAAGACGTATTTCTTGATCTTTTCAGGAATTGCTCTTCAAGGAAACAAAAACTATACCTACATCAAGCATGTGAACTTCTATATGGGTTCATGAAAAGCAATCTATCCCACCAAAAGGCAGTTCCTAAGGATGACAGCATGGGATGGGTATTATCAGAAGCTTCTGTTGATCAACATGTAGGGGAGTATTTATTGAAGCTGGTGTCAAGTGAGACGGAAAAAATAACTAGGATTTGGGGGTTTGGTGCAGACAAGGTTAACCAAGTACCTTCTTCCAAAGCTATAGTGCATGACCTTCTAGTTCATGATGGTGATCAGTCTGAGACGACTGTAAGGTGCAAAATTTGTACTGAGAAATTCTCTGACAATCAAAAACTGAGTTTACATTGGACTGAGATCCATAAAAAAGAATTGCGGTGGCTTTTTTTAGAGGGTTTGCTTTGTTCAATTTGCATGAACTCCTTCACAAACAGAAAAGTTTTTGAAACTCATGTGAAAGAGAAACATGGGATGCAATTCCTTGGACATTCTGTCCTGCTTCGGTGTATGTCATGCAATAGCCATTTTCCAAGTTCAGATCAGTTATGGCAGCATGTTCTCTCTTTCCATTCTTCAGAGCTCTGTCAGCAAGATCTCAGTCAACAGCAATGTAGGGTCGTGACTGAAGCTGATCAACCTGATTCTGAGCTGTGCAATAAGGTCTGCCAGGACAAGAGTGCCTTCGAGAAAGATGAGGGCTCCCAAAGATTTGTTTGCAGATTCTGTGGCTTGAAGTTTGATCTTCTACCAGATCTTGGCCGTCACCATCAAGTAGCTCATATGAGCCACTTTACATCGAAGAGGGGAAATAATCATCTCAGACGAGGTAGGCACTGCTATCCTAGACTCAAGCGAAGTTTTGATGCGGCTTTTAGAATTAAGAATCGCAGTAACTTGGGCACACAAAAGCAGTTTGAGTCTTCTAACTCAGTCATAGCTGCAAGGGCAAGGTTACAAACTCAAGCATCTGAAACAGCTAGTCTTGGAAGGCTGCTAGACTCTCATTGCTCAGATGTTGCATTGACCTTATTTTCTGAGATCCAGAAAACAAAGCCTCGGCCTAGTAACCTTGAGATTCTTTCTACTGCTCGCACTGCTTGCTGCAGGACTAGCCTCAGCGCTGCACTGAAATTAAGTATGGTTTGCTGCCAGAAAATCTTTGCTTGAAGGCAGCTAAACTTTGTAGTGAACTGAATACTCCAGTAGATTGGCACCTAGAGGGGTTTATTTGTCCCAAAGGATGTAGACCTCTTACACTGCCTCATTCTTTACCCCCTCTCAAGCCTGCTACTGGTCCATTCATCAAATCTTCTAGTCATATGGAGTTGGTGAATATTGCTGAGTGGGAGATGGATGAATGCCATTATGTTCTTGATTCAAAGCAGTTCATTTTGAAACCAGTTCAAAAACCCAAAAATTTTTTGTGTGAGGATTTGAGCTTTGGAAAGGAGCCTGTTCCAGTACGTTGTGTAATAGATGAGGGTCTTGAGAATTTTTTCATAATGAAGAGCCTGGCTTAGATATGCCATGGGAAGGTTTTTGCTTATGTTACAAAGAGGGTTATAGACTCATCCCTTGGTCTTGATATAGAGGTACATTTCTCCTTGGGCATTACTGCTAAATCTGTATCTCTAGTTGTACTTGACCAATGCACAACTGGTTGGGATCAATCCTTTTTCTTAAAATCAATTGCACATTTTTAATTCAATAATCCAATGCATTTTTCCCTGCATGGTAATATTTTTTTTTTCTTAATTTACTTGTGCAGAATTCACAGCTAGGATGCGCTTGCATAGGCTCCCAAGTGCTACCCAGAAAATTGTGACCATGTCTATCTCTTCGAGAATGATTTTGAAAATGCTATGGATATTCAGGGTGAGCCAATGCATGGTAGATTCCCATATGACGAAAAAGGGTAGAATAATTTTTGGAGGTAAAATTCTCCATTCTATTTTTTTGTAATTTTTCTTCAAAAATTGTGGGCCCACTTGTACATAGGCATACATGTTCAGAAGATGTCGAGTTGGCCACATTCTAGGAAGTCCCTTTTTTTTGGTAGTTAATTATTTGGACTTGAACCTGGTTTGAATTACACTTAATTTGTTTACAAGAGGCGTGCAATGATAAATTTCTGCCCTCACAAATTTATAAAATTGAAATTGCTGTCATTTTTCTTATAAATTCCGCCTTCACCCTCATGTTCAACTTCTATGATTGCTCTACGATTGGGAGGGAACATGTCTCATGGTAGTTACATATGGCTCTAACAATTGAAAACATAATGTTGACACATTCTAATTTGCGAATCTGCCTGTCCTTGATTCTCAGGGTTTTGAAATGTGTTTAACAAAGGTGGTGTTTTGGGCCTGCTGTGTTTAATATTTATTCAAATATGCTTTCTTGACAAATCCTGATGTAGGTTGATGTCAACACTGATGTGTTAAAAACCTATAGTAAGTTGAATTCTGACAGAAAATTCTTTTGTCAAATAACACATTGAAACTATTAAAGAATGTGTAGTGTGTCTGCGCATGATTGATTGTCATGGAAAGATATTCAAGGAGATCGAGGCATGAGTTGATTGTCTATCATCAATAGAAAGTTCTGGCTTAGCTTCAGAAACACCAAAAGCTCTTGCTTGTTTTTTTTTTCCCAGTAGTTTTCATATTCACTTGGTTAATTTTTGCAGGAGGGCTATCTTGTTTATGAGTGCAACTCCATGTGTAAATGCGACTCCTCATGTTGTAACAGGATCCTTCAAAAAGGGGTCCAAGTTAAGCTTGAAGTTTTTAGAACAGAAAAAAAGGTGAATTATTTTGCTCTCCCCTTTCTTGTGAAGCTTTGTTCTAATTTTCTGCTCTATGCTTGCAGGGCTGGGCTGTCAGAGCTGGAGAAACTATACATCGCGGTGCATTTGTTTGTGAATACATTGGGGAAGTTCTGAGTGATGTAGAGGCAAACAAGAGGGGACAGAGGTTCCACATTTGGCGACTATCTTAAATTCTAATTGTACCTCATTTTGTGTTTTCAAAGAACATTATTGATTTCTTCACTTTTTCATTCATTCAGGTATGATATTGAGGGATGCAGCTACTTATATGATATTGATGCTCACATTGATGAGGCAAATGGCTTGAGTGGAATGGTGCCTTATGTGATTGACGCCACACATTATGGGAATGTTTCACGGTTTATTAATCACAGGTAGTATGCATTATCTTCATGCTTTTGGTTTACTCCACACTTGTTGCAGAAGCCTGTGTTTTTTGGAAATCATTTATTAGCTCCTTTGATTCTAAAATTTTCATCATATTGGAAATCTTAATCCTTTTATTGTGTTATTAATGTCTGTGGCAGCTGTTCTCCAAACCTTGTGAATTATTTGGTGCTAGTGGAGAGCATGGATTGTCAACTTGCTCATATTGGTTTCTATGCAAGTCGGGATGTATGAACATTGCTCATCATTTTTGTGCTTTTGCTTGTAAACTTTGGAAATCATAATGACTTTTTGAATCTCATTGGTTGGTTTGCAGATTTCCATTGGTGAAGAACTTGCTTATGACTATCGATACAAGTTGCTGCCAGGAGACGGATGCCCATGCCTCTGTGGAGCATCGAACTGCAGGGGTCGTCTAAATTAAATTTTTCATTGTCATCGGCTGAAGTATATATATTGTTCCTGAAGAGATTGACTTTGATAAGTTGCTGTTCCTAGAGATTGGGGAACCATTGTTCCGAAAAAGGGTGATCCTAATCCAGATCTATTCAAGGATCTGTGTCCATATATCAACCTCAGGGGATTGACAAAGTTACAGCAGCCTTTAGTTTGTGTTCATAATGATTCAATTATTGTCTAGAGGCCTTCAAACTGGTGGCCTTTGTGTCCGACGAAAAAGAAGGCGCATGATTGTCCTGGTGAAAGCTGACAACTTTGACTTGTAAACAGATGCTCAATTTTAATATAATAATCTTTTTAGATTTATATCTGTTGTTGAAAAATGGCGAAGTTTGTCATGAAAACGACAAAGTACCCCACCCCAATATGGAAAAATCTAGTTGAAACATTTTATTGTGCTCTTCCCAGGTGAGCAGAACACGTTTTCAGAATAGTCCAAGGATGTTGTTGCCTTGGGAGTAATGTACCTTTGTTCAAAGATAATGCGAATATAGTAAAAATTGTCTGAAGAAACTAGAAAGTGAGCCAATCCTTATGGTACAAAATTGCCAAAGTCAATTATGAAGGCTAATAAGGCGAATGAAACCTCGAAAGAGTCAAAAAAACATGAATGTCAATCACCAAGAGAAAAGTTTCTAACAATCTAGTTACCAATTTAGTTCTTTGGCATAGAATCAGAAGGTGGTGGCCATTACACAACTAACTGATCACGGTTACACTACAGAGTAGTGAAGCAATATGCAGATATTGCCAGCACGTTTTATACATCCATTATTATTACAGCCTTAGACACAGAACACGCAGAATGCTAATGCTCCATTGCTGGATGAATTAGTGTATAATAAGAAATAGACCTTTCTTTGTCTTTGAAGCCTTGACAAACAAAACAGTGATAACCATAACAAACCATCAGTATTTATTCTCATAAATTATGGTATCGTTAGCTCGGATGCCATAAAAGCCACAACCCGCAAGTACTCTTCCAGAGTGGAAGGCACAGAACTCAACAGGGTTGGTGATAGGTCCAACAGGCCTGAACATACTCTAAAAATTATGCACAGATTCTTTTAGCACATCATATACAAAAATGAAAGTGACTACTCAATGAGCATATCATTTTCCCCCAAACTATCTACTAAAATCTTGATGGCGCACTTTCAGAGGAGAATGACAACTTAGAAACACCAGGAAAGCTCATTCGCTCAGTAGCCATTACTGGTCCAAGTCAAAGCTGTACAGTTGCAAATGCTGTGACTAATATCGGCTGTTGTCAATCACTTCAGGTGGCATGTTGAGATCAAAAGGTGCAGCAGCTCCAGCAACATCTCTTCTAGGCCTTTTCCGTGTGGACGAGCATCCACTCTCATCAGAACTAGAAGAGCCAGGAAATTGACTACCGGAATGCCTGCCTGTTCCAGTTGTTCCTATTTAACATGTTGACATTGTTTGTGTCAGCAATTTAGAGTCATGTTCTTAGTCGCATCAAATTTTAAAATTAAAAAAAATTGCAAGAGAAAAGAATGTGTTAGATGTATGTTTTTTGATAAGGACTTGGAGAGGAAAACAAAAAGAAATGGAAGGTGGAAGATCAAATAGTGGTGTGATAATTTTAGTACCGATTCCATTCACAGCCAAATCCCATCTTGCACAGCTCCCTTCATTATTGTTTTTCGTGCTCCTAAGACTTTGATCAGAATCCCAGCAAACGGAGAGTTCAGTCGCTCTCTCGAGGCCTTTTGATTTGTATGGGGCAATATTGTGGGTTGCACGTTGGAGAGGATAAAGTAGTTCATTCTCAATGCATTGGTACCTGCAGAATAATATTTTCACAACCAATGATACCAACAAAGTTATAGATGAAAGAAACACCGACTTCTTATTAGGGTTGACTTGTACCCATTATTGATGATCCTTTCACTCAAACAAAAGTAAGAAAGAAGGAACAGAAAAGAAAAGAGTGAGAGATAGAACTCACATTTGCTTGCATAGTTTATCAACAACGTTGGACAAATTAATCACATGACTCATTGTGTCCAATACCTCATCGTCACTGAAAGTCTGAAACTCCTTCTCTAAAAACATGGAAAGTTTCTCTACATTGGCCTCTAACTGTTGTTGCTGGTCCTCAAATAGGTTTTGCTTCATATCCCTTTCTTGAGGTGTCATCTCATCCTTGAAGAGCTCATCACCAAACATGTAAAATGCGAATGGATATGAATAAGAGAGCACACGCCTTGATCTGAAGAGCCGGTTCAACCCATTCATCACCCAACTATAATCTTTAATTTTGGATTGCTTACTTTCTGATACAGCTATTTTTTCCTGGATACTTTCCTTGAGATTGCTTTCTTGGTTAAGAGAATCTGTATGGGCCTTGTATCGGTTGTGATAATGCATATATCGATAGAGATCACGCCTAGCCCGTTCTGTCCTCTTAGCAATATCCTCTTTGAAGCGTCCACAACTGTGTCCAGCAATGCTCGACCAGGTATGGTCTCGTCCAGTAGCACCGCCACATAACCAACTGCATGGTGGAAATAAAATTTAAGTAATTGATCTTACTAGTTATGCTAGGCATACTGAAGGTAAACAAAAATATAAACAATTTAAGAATAGCCACTGATAGCTAAAACAGTGAATCCACATCATAATTGAATTCAAGTGACGGAACCTTTTTTTCTACCACGGTTAAAAATTTAGAAAGCAATTGAAGTGAAGGATCAGTGAAGTGGGTGCCGTAGAGCTTTTTGATCACTCAACATAAGTCTGGCCACCAACTCCCAAAAGAAAAAGGTGCAGGAATGCAAAAAAGAAAGAAGTACATTTAGTGTCAATAACATCAAGTATGGATGGTGTCATTGAGCACAAACAGAAAATATCGCTGGGATCATTGCAAGCAGCTTCGTGCAGGAATTCCAAGTGAAAATTTTTCCTTAGTTTGCAGACCACTAAGATGAACAGCTTTTCAAGAAAATGAACACGACAAAAATAGGAAAATCATGACAACAACTGATCAAGAAAGAAGTATATATGACAAACAGCATCCAGTAACCCACAAATCCTCCAAGTAAACAAAACCGCAACAGCATCTATAGTTCTAACCGACAAAAAAGTCTCAAAGATTCAAGAATACTCACCAAAAAGCTTGTCCACATATACATGCGACTAGATTGCAACCACCATTCTTTTCAACAGGCTTGTGACACTTGGGGCATGGCTTTGTGTTAACTGTCATCCAATTTACTGTTTCAGACTCATCCTGACATTTTCTTGTCCAAAGCTCCCACATCTGGCATGAACAAGGTGAGTGTGCTTCGGATAAGCAACTGAAACAAAATTGAATGCCACATGTACATTCCACCTCACAACAAATATCACCCTCGACACGTATTGCATTTCCACAATGCGGTATGCTGGGGCACCATTTGACTTTATTGTTGTCCTCAATATATGATTCAAGAAGAAACCGGTCAAAGCGATCTGCAATATCTGGATGTCTAGCACTGACTAGAGTTCGGACAATGGCTTCATCGCAAACAGCAGTGCATTTGGGAGCCATGCATCTAATTCGGCGACTTTGCCCATCATTTATTTTGACAATAAAATGTTCTGTCCAACCTGAACGTAAAGTGAACTAACATAAGCAGAACCACATATACACAAATGGTGATAAGAATGACAAGGCTCAAGTTTGCCAAGAAAATATACTATGTGTCATAATATTTAGAGCTGGAAAGCTGTAAAATGGACAAAATCGAAACTTACAATCGTTACAATAGGAGTGCCCACAATCCATCTCTGTCACTGAATTTTGTGTAACATCCTCAAAACAGATACTACAGTTTACTGTCTGCGATGAATTTAACAAGCCAATGACATTACTCTTGTCAATGATAGTCACTCCAGCCTCTGAAAACAATTTCTCTTTCCCCCTCTGCTCCAACAACTCAAATATCCTCTCCACATCCCAACGATAATAAATTAGGAGAGTTCGGGCATGCTGCTCGCTAAGAGCCAACAACTCCATCACCTTTCTCAAATCCTCTTTCTATACAACTCAACCAGTACCAATTTAAATACAAAACTCAGAAGTAGCACAATTAAACGATTTCCCCCAATTTCTCAAAACAAAATTTAAAAATAAAACCATTGGAAAAGATCACCTGTGCAGCCAAAAGAGACTCTTTCGTGATAACCTGAAAAAAATTCATGTGCCAGGTCAAATGCTAGAGTTCTCCCGCCGATTAACACAGAAATTGTAGAAATTATAGAACTTTTCAACATCAGAGATGAACAACCGAGCACAAGTGATCATATTGACAAAGAAATAAAAAACGAGATTTTATTTTTATCTTGTCTGATAGGGCAATTATTTGAGATTATAGATGATCAATCCATCGAGAAAACAGTTAATCATGAAAACAAAAAAAGAAATCAACACCAAACTCATTCGTAAAGATGAAACCATTAATTGAAAGGGAGAAAATGATCGAGAAGGCGCGTACCGAGGAGACGGACCAGTGGCAATCCTCCTCGTGCTGGGATTCGAGTCCCTGAAGGACGGTCTCCTCCAGAACGTCTTCCTCTCGATCGCTGAGATAGAAGCCGGACATGTCCTCTTCCTCCATATCGCTGGACGAGGCGTAGTCCTCCTCCTCCGCCATCCCTAGATCGGCCTAATGGAATCCAATCAGCAAAGGATGAGGCTTTGTAGCTCGATCGTGGCTGCGATCCTTGTAGCCAAGGGAGTCTGGGAAGTCTTGGGAGAGAAGGAACGACGGGACAACAAGAAGAAGAGGCGATAGAGATGAAGCTTTGGGTAGAGACGATGAACTCACTCTTTCTTCGTCTCTTTCTTTCCTTTTCTTTTTTTACCTCCTCGTATATATATATATATATACTTATTTATTTATGTATATATATCGAATTCTTATATATATATATATATTTATTTATGTATATATATCGATTTCTTATATATATATATATATATTGAAGGATTTGCATAAAAATCCTTGTTCCTTTGCCATATTTACAAACACTGTTTGGGCGTCCAGTGCATTTAGAGCCCAGCCCAACGGACCAATTTGGCAATTTCTAAGAATTGCATTTACTTCCCTTTATATAATTTACCATCTGATGACTTTGATCATCATAAAAATACCGAAAATACGCTCTATAATATTGTACCACATCATAAACACTAAAAAATATAGTGATTATATAAACAAAACAATCATTGGATAATGATTCAAACGGTTTTAAATCAAACATCCCTAAAAAAATAATAATTTAAGAACTTTAACTATATTACATTTTGCCTTATGCATATTATACATGTGTAAAACGCTGTCCAACCATGAACAAAAAGTCATATATATTGTTTTTGGTGTTTATAACTTTTGAATTGAAAAAGAAAATATAATACATTTCTAAAGCTTGCCGATTTGTCAAGCATAGTCTCGAATTCTTGCTAGTAAAAACACTCTCCAATCAGGGTTCTTGCTAGACTCATCACCAATTCTGGACAACGTCAACCTGGAAGCAGCTTCATCTCAATCTACTTTCATCTTGTCTCTTTATCTTAGTTGTTGGTAGTTATTTTTATTAGTTCTTCTTCCTCACAACCAATGCCATCTATCTTATAATCTCTCTTACTTTTCTTTTTTTTAATTTCATGCTTTTTATTTTAACTTAATATATATGTACTGAGGTTCGTCCTCAGTCCAGTACATTTCTTTCTATTTCTTTTTAATACAAGATTAGATATTTGACATATGTCATATATATTTTAACGGTCAAAATTTAAATTTCACCAAAATCCTGTTATTTCAAGTTAAAATTCTCTTTTTAAACTTGGTTTAGATAAAAAAAATAGTCTTCCTAAATTTTTTATTAAAGCATTAATCTTTGAATATGTTTCAACTACCTCTTTTTATGAATATATATATATATATATATATAAAAAGAAAAGATGATAGAAATTTGGTATCTTAAAAAATATAATTTGTTGCATACCATAAAAATAATAAATTTTGTTTTTAAAATTAAAAAAATAATAATAAACACCTAAAAGTCTGTTTATATATATATAACAAGAACTTAATATCTAGATTGGATTTTGGTAGAATTTTAATACTAGATTTCCAAAAAATCAAGAGTAAAATAGAGCTAAAACAAACACTGTAAAAATAAAAATTTAGTGAAGTTTGAATTATGGCCATTGAAAGCATATATATATATAACACATGTTAAACATCTAAATTTGTATTAAAAAAAACTAGAAGAAAATATACGGATTGTAGCTTAATAAGCTATGTACTTTTATCCATTTTATCAAAAATAAATACATAAATACTTATTGTAAATTTTTTAAAAAAAATATTTGGCAGGTGAAGAGTATGTCCTTTGCTTTATTCAGTGCTATGTTAATTAGAGAATAACCAGCTCGTGATCTCTTCGTTTAACAAAGGTATGTTTCATCCACTTTTATTTATATACGTATATATATATATACACACACATATATTATATCATAGTTTCATATGATAAAAAATATCCACTTTTATCCACGTTTTGTTTAATTTTTGGATTTTTTTTTCTTGTAAACCAATTACTAAGTGCATAAACGGTAACTTGCTTTAATGACTATGTTCTGGATATTTGTTTATATTTTTTTACAAATAATTGTTATTTTTTTAATAATTTTTAGGACGAAAAAAATTAATTGAATATTCTTATAAAAAAATTGAGATCGAAATTCACTCTTCTTTCTATTCATCCATTTTATTAAGGTTAATAATATATTATTATTATTAATGTATTTAAGTTGGGATTTTTAATTGGTAATTAAGAGAAGAGTACATTAACAACTTTCCATAATTATAATGAGTATATTTTTCTCATATTTTTTTATTGACTCACTCATTGATGATTATCAAAAATATATATATAAAGTAATATGAAAAGATTATCTTCTCTTTTGGTGTGAGTCTTTGTTTAGTCATTCCGTTATTATTATTTGTCGTTTCGTATTTATCATTTTTATTTTTATTAATAAATTTTTAGTTTATTCATCTGTTTAAATAATAATAATAAGTGACAACTTAAATCCTAAAAATAATTTGCCTCGTAGTGGTTTATTCATTTTTAAAAGAAAACAAAAAAATAAATAAATAATTTGGCAAAGTGCATACATGTCACACAATTTGGAAGCCGCCATAATTTGAGGAGTGAAGGTAGTAAATCCGAATTGGACAATGGAAGAGACGTGCTTGAATTTATTATGGTAAATGTAATCCAAAGCAAATATTTCTATCCTTAGATAGATTACTATTCATGAAAATAAAATAATTTTACTTGGGCCTTAAGTTTCAAAATCTTTAAAGTAATTTCTCCTATTCATACCATAAAAAAGGCTAGCCTATTATTGTGGTTTCATCTTTCATGATGACTTTCCTTAACAAAAACAAAATCTCTTAATTTTGTCAATAATTTGTAATCACAAAAATATATATTTATTCCAAGTTTCCTTCTTTTTTTTTTCCTTAAAAATTTCTCCATCATTTATGTTTCATATATTATATAGCAATATACATGTTTAGGTCCTGCCATATATATAATTAAACACATTATATATAGCCATAGGAATATATTGTTTTTCATGCATAGCAAACAAACATTGAGTGCATGCAAGGTGAAGAAGGCATGATGGAGGCAAAGATGGATATGAAACAGAACCAGAAGCAGAAGCAGAAGCAGAAGCAGAAGCAGAAGCAAAATCAAGGACGGCAGAAGGTCCCAATAAAAAGAATAGAGAAGGACACAGCCCGGCAGGCCACCTTCTCTAAGCGCCGGAAAGGGTTCTTCAAGAAAGCCAATGAACTCGCCGTGCTGTGCGGTGTTCAAGTGACTGCACTCGCCTTCTCTCCTGCTGGCAAACTCTACAGCTTCACCGCCAACACGTCCCTTGATGAACTCATGCATCGCTGTATAGCAAATGCCGGACCTTCTGATCTTCATTATCAACAACAACAACAACAACAACAACAACAACAACAACAACAACAACAAGAGCAGCAGCAGCAACAACAAGAGCAGCAGCAGCCCTGGGACATGGTGGGCATGAATATGGATGATCATCTGGGACAGGTGGAGATGATTAATTATGATGATGAGTTTTGGAATAATTGGTTAAACGAACTCATGACTGATGAAACTCTCAACCTTCCTCCTCTTCCTGATCTTCTTCTCGATCCTCCAACTGGCTCTTCGTCTCACCATCTTTGATTCATTCATTGATCTCTCTTTCATATTGATCGTTTTAGTTATATATATATATATATATATATATATCTACACACACACATGACATATGGAACCCCTTTTCATAGGTTATTGTTTGGTTTAGGACGCATAGCTTCATAAATATGTTTGCTTTTAATTATTAGAACTGATTCTCATGCATGGAACAAAATTTCATATTCATGAGTACTGATTAATGCTAGTGTTATCTATATGAAGCTTATAAATTTTTATAAGTGTGTAATATGCATCCTTTCACCTTCATTAATAAGATTTATTTAATTACTTATTATCTGTCTTTTTTTAATTTGAGTGGGTATAACGTCAC
>NC_052483.1:753387-891405 GCF_009730915.1 Dioscorea cayenensis subsp. rotundata
ATATATACATATAGCCACTTTGTCTTCTTGTTTAGTTGTATATATATATATATACCCAAGCGAGGATCAGCTTCGTGATGAATATTGTGTTTTGTTAAGGTGGTAGGAACCTATAGGCCAGTCCCAGAGGCAGTGGAAGAAAGTTGGTGAAGGAGGGAGATGAGGGAGGCTTGATGAGGAGGACCTTTGAGTGCTCACGATTGACTATATTTACACCCAAGGCAGAAGCCTTTAGGGTTTCATTAGGATTTATATATATCTTGTATTTTAGTGTTAATTTATTTGTTGGTGATGTGATTACATATAATAATATCATCTGAGACTATCACTATATATATGTTCACTGAACATGAACGATATAGTTATATATGTCTGAACATACTGCAATTTTTCCTTCTTGTTTGTGTGTGTGTGTGTCTAGCATATATATATATAGTTGTATTTTTGTAATGTGTTGGTTGTATGTGTATGTATATATACGAGGAATGAGATTATGTATTATCAGTCATGAACACATTGGATTTATGGATGACTTAAGATTATGGTCAAACATTAGTCTTAGTACTGTCTTATATTTGCATCAGAGATGGTGAGAGTTTGTTGAGCTTTGCTTTTAATTTCCCTGCAAGGAATAACCCCAAAAATGAGATCATGAAGTCAAAAACCACATCATCATCCAGCTAAAAAGTAGTAGAAGAAACAACGATCATGCGAAGGGTGGTAAAAGACAGATAGATTATGGCCATTAGCATCCTCTTAGTAATGCTAAGTTGGACTGTGGGTTTGCTAAATTTTGGTTCATATATGCTGTCCGGAGTTTTCCTTGATGTCATAAATGTGCCTCTAGGAATAACAAGCTGCAGTTTCTAGGGTAACTCTTTCATCATACTATTTGAAACTATGTCATGATAAATTTATAATCTTTAAAATGAAAAGTATGTCTATAAACAGTGTTTTGCATTCTCATGTCTAAGTAGTCTCTCTGAGTCAATCTTTGTCGTTCAAATAAAACGGCTGGTATTTAATTGTTCCCAAGCTGTACAGAATCAGACACCACATCCAATAGAAAAGCCACTAGTGTGCATACATATATAACCATTGATATTGAATTTTATTAAACTCTTTTAATTAAATTTCTACTATAGAGAAGTGAAAGAGAGAAGAAAAGGAGATAAAAGAGAGAAGAACACATATATGTAGCTTAAAAATTGGTTTGACGATATATTTGATTATGATGATATAATTTTAAGGGTACTTTTAAAAAGAAAGATAAAAGAGCTTAGAAAATTTTATTGTACTTCAAAACCAATGTTCTTAGTGTTTCCACACAGGAAAAGAGACACACAGAGAGATGGAATTAATGGAGTCTTGTGATACATCATTGATCCGTGATGAACCGACGAAAAAGGACAAAGATATATAGTACTCCATATATAAAGATATAAATACTATATATATATATATATATATATATAATAAATAGTGGTTTTAGTAAAAAACATGAATGATGATATTTTTAAAAGAGAGTTTGGAGGGTCCCAATTGATTGGATTGGATTGTATTTGATGGAGAAAAAGCAACTACTGAGAGATGCTAGTGGATGGAAACAAGAAGATGAAAACATTTTCTTTCATAATCATTGTGAATGCATGCATGGTGTTCACATGTTAAGTTTCATTGTTTAATTGAGAGCTCTCTTGATCAATGGTGACAAACTTTCCAATTTATATGTGGGTCATCCTTTTTCTGTTTATAATTTATTACGTGCAGGATTTCAATTTTCTAAGTTTGTATGTTTGATCACTGTTTTACTTTGTCCTTTGATGGTTGTGAACGTCCATACTTTTTCTTATTTCATTGTTGGTTTTTGTTTTTAATAAAATGAAAAAAATCACAGCATCATTAGAATAAAGTAAGAGAAAGAGGAAATAAATGTTAATTATGACAAATGGTGATATCCTATAAAAATGACACAATAAAAGAAAAACAAACCAAATATGACCATACAAATGCTAAGGCACAAAGAGAGCATAACTAATTTGACAAAAAACAAATATAACAAAACAAAGAGGAAACGATAATAAATGGAGAGGAAGACCAAGTTTATTTTGATGATGTTAGGTGTATGGGGAAAAATGGATAAACAACATGTATTAATGTTATACGTAGAGAAGTGAAATTAAACTATCTTTCCCTTGATTAGTATGAATGCTCAATTAGACTTAGGATTCTATCAATGTCTAGTTTTGTTGGTTCTGGGGCTCTTCAGTTCAATTGAAGGTGATGGTGAAGACTAACATATATGATTAATAATTATGCAATATTATCTTCCCCACTTTGGGGGCCAGTGATCATATTGAAGACTTTTTAGGCAATGCCTTTATCTCCATATATCCCTTTCTAGCTTCCCCATAATGCAAGATGATATGGATTCATTCATTGAGTCAATGTATACCACTACAGTAGTGAAAAGTAAAGGACCAGATGAAATGGTTAAGGCTCTAGTGTTTGTGAAAATGACAGCACTTTGTAGTCTGGTGAGCAAATCAGAGTGTATTAAAACAGTGGTGTGGTTGATAGCTGGAACACTCTATAACACACCACTAGTAAAGCTTCATCTTCATTATCTTGAGCTATATATTTATATATATATGGCTCTTGTATTAATGTGATTGTGATGCCACCCTAAAAGTTTAGAATGACATAATTAGGCTGATGGAGGGACTAACATCTTTAATAATCTGGAGTTGTTTATGTCTTACAAGTTATAAGATATAGATATGTTCAACCAAATCCACAAACAGAATGATTAACTTCAAGAGCACTTCATTCAAACAAATACAATATCAAAGTTAATGTGATATGATGTTGAACAATTAATGGATAAAACTGAATAAAGTTAGTTCAGTTTGATTAAGTAATTTTCATAACATGATGAGTAGTAATTGGATTGAATTTCTTCAGTGAAGGAGTTCCACTACAGTGACACCAATAAGCCTGCAATGACACAACAATTCATTGTGCCAAACTTACCACAAGAACACCATTTTATGCACACATGATATCAAGAAACAACAACATTATCTGAATGCCGGTTTCACTAAAATGAATATGATATAATGAATATGAAGGAACTAAGTTTTTGATAAGGCCATGAATATGCTCATTATCACAGCAAATAGAACAGAGCATTCAATATAAAGTATATGTTTCTATCAAAAACACAATTGACAACTTATTTCATTAGGACACTTGAATCATACAGCATATACTTTGTAAATGTACATCACCACCACATACATATCTCAATAATAAATCTGAATTGCCAAAACAAGACAAAAATACAGGAGGTTACTCTGTAATGCAAGGCAACAGAAAACATAAAGATAGTTTTTAAACAGTCAGTGAGAAACTACAGTAGGAAATTGTGAGACAAAAAGTTAAAAGTAAAGATAGCAACATCAAATTATGAGGTTTAATTTCTATTATAGTACTCAGCTTTATATCAGAACCATGCAAAAGACCAATCTCTATATATGAAATTTAACAATTCATGATGATCTGATGCCTAGATGAAATTTATAGAATCAGTTATTATTCAGAATTCAAACAATAACTAGAATTTAACAACAAAAAACAGACTCGACATTGTTCTTATGGCATATCACATCCTGCTCTTTCATATTGATCCATGCATTATACCATCTTCAGTGTCCTGTTCATTTACATACTTGAGCCCACTGAAAAGGATGACTGTTGCACCTACTAATCCAATTGATGGAAATGGATCAACAGGAACCAAGGATTTAGTGCCTTCTCAACTCAATTTACTTGTCAAACTTAACATAATACGGAATGATATGGCATGCTTTCTCTCACACAGAGTAGAGATCAAATAAGCTTTGATGATGCAAATGAAAGGTGCATAAGAGAGACTCCATTAACAGCTCAAGTTTGTCCATGGAAATTCTTGGGATAATTGTTTGGGCCGGGCCAGAAAAAAATAAAATAAATAAACTTTCTTCTTTCACAACTGATAATAAAATCCAACATTATCTATCTTCTTTGGTATAAGGCTCACCATACTCATTATATTTGTAGGCATCCCAAAAATAATATCTTTAAAAATTTAAACAATGACTCGATGGCCACTCTATTAATTATTATATCACTCAACCCATTTTTATTTCTCTATATTTATCATATGTATTATCTCTTTGTTTAGGAAAACCTTACAAAAGTTGTGAAGACAACCTTCCCAACATAATAAACATGTGAGTTCTTCATTCATCATGAGTTTTAAATTACTTGCACTTATAAAAACCTTCGTTCTTTAGAAAACTTAAACAATTATTTAGGATGCTATATATTTTATTTTTTGGAAAAAGTAAATAATATGAGAAGTTGGAGTGAACTAAACTTCCCTTGTGTACTCGTGCATTTGTTTTTTAATGTATTGTGGTTCATCCACTTTTTCAAAAAAAAAATATATATCAATAATGGTAATGTTTCTTTTTGCCATATAATTAAAATTTTGGAAAGGTCTAAATAAATAAAAATAATTTATAGGAATATTTCAGTAAGTACAATTATACAGTATAAGACAAGGGACAACAAGTTGAATTGCAGGCATTGTGTAAGGCAAAAAGTAGAAAACGAAAGTTCAGGAGATGCATTAGTTCCGGTGACTCACATACCATTATCATGTAACCTGGACGAGAGAGAAAAAATGTTCTTCATACAAAAAACCTCGAGAATTGTTGATTTGAAAGGCTCGAACTTAAAATCTTTTAAACTCAATACTAGTGATATTGGTGAAGATGTTATAATTGATTCGATAAATTTGTTTTAATTAACATGAGTGAAAATTAATAATTTAATATAATTAATATTAGTCCTATTAATGTTTGATAAATTTAATAACATGATTATTTTTTAAAATATAAAATAATGCTTAATTTATATCATGCCATTGAAAATGAGGGCCAGAGAGATCCAAGCTGAGATTAGGATTGTCTTTTAAGGGATTTAAAAAATTTTAATTACTTGAAAATATCTATAATTAAAGAGTAAAATTTATTTAATTTATTTAAATTAAAGATAAGTATAATATAATTAAATGGCAAATATAATATAATATAATATAATATAATCACTCATCAGTTTATTTATGCACATCCAAATACAACCATTATATATTATTTTAGACAAACTCTGATGGAGGGGTTAGATGTAATTTTGGAAAGTTGGGGTGGTAAACCATAATTTCAAACTTTTGAAAGGAGTAACAGACAAAATAAACCTAGGTTGCAAAACCAAATAAAGCTCCAACCTTTGGCTTCTCACCGCCTCTCATCTACTCCGGCGCCGGCGAAGCTCTCTGGTCTCCATCCGGCCACCATGTCTTCCCTGAGGAACGCCATCAGTCGAAGGGCTCACAAGGAGCGAGCTCAGCCGTAAGTCCATCTACTAAAACCATGCTTTCTCTTCTAGGGTTAGGTGCTTTGCTCGATTGATGAGTAATATCTTGTTTTTCATGCTTTCCTTGAAACAATCTTTCCAGGCATAATCGCAAAAAGTTTGGTATTCTTGAAAAGCACAAGGACTATGTTGTGAGAGCTAAATCATTCCATCAGAAAGAGGGGACTTTGAAGGTACTTTCTTTTTTGCCTTCTTAGGGTTCAGGAAGAGTCTAATTATGCTCGGAGTATAGAAATTGAGGGAGAAGGCAGCGTTCAAAAACCCAGATGAGTTCTCTTTTGCCATGATCAACACTAGGATGGTTGATGGAGTTCATAGACCCAAGTATGCGTTTGTTTGATTTTGTGCTGTTAATGTGTGTATTTATGTGATAGATTTCTTTACTTTCATAATAGTGTTCTGTTATTGTGTGTATTTATGTGATTGAGTTCTTTTACTTTCATGGTGGTGCATTTGTTTTTAGGAGTGAGACTAAGTATACACAAGAGGAACTTCTGGTGATGAAAACACAAGATATTGGTTATGTTCTTCAAAAGCTTCAAAGTGAGAAGAAGGTCAACAAGTGTTTGTGTCATGATTGGTTTTTTGCGACTTAGATGATGTGTCTATGGTTCTTGATTGAGTATAATGTTAGTTTTAACTTCTTTTTTTTTTTGTTATAGAAAAATTGATCTACTGAGTTCTGCACTTCATCTTTTGGATAATCAACCCCCAAACAAACATGTTCACTTTGCTGAAGACAGGTCTGTTGTAGTCTTCATCTGACGATTAATATAGTTTTTCTTAAACAATTTGATAATGTTTTTTTTTTGTTTTTCTAGTTTAGTTTTATGATTTCATTAAAAAGACATCAACACTTGTTGATATTGACCATAGTTTTTTCCTTAATTACTCTTAAAAAAAAGGTTGGGAAGCAATCAGTTGATTTTCCTTGACAATGCAAATATGATAATGGATTTCTTTTATTTGATTAGGGCATTAATCAAATTACTGGTGATCCTATTTCACCATTATTCTATTCTATGCTGTTGGTTGCAAGTGAACATTTACTTTCCATTGAACATTTTGATATGTCTTCTTTTATTGTTAGCTCCTACATGATGCTATTATTCTGTGCTACATCAGGGAGGAAGCTAGAGAAATTAAGTCGAGGCCATCACAAAATAGCAAGCCTGTTTTTGAAGATGTTCCAAAACGGATTAAAAAGTGAGTTTATTTTTGCTTTGTGATCTTATCTTACATTAAATGGTGAAAAAAAATAAAGGGTGCTTTTAAGGATTACTTTCTATTATATGTGCGAACATTATGTCTTTGTTGATATGTTGTTTCTTCATTTATACTTTGAAGGTTAATAATCATCTATGCTGCTTTTTTTAATGGTTGGTTTAGTTTAACTTAGTGTCAACTAGTCATCTATGAAACCATTTTTCATTTCATCTTTTCCCAATAAAATTTCTGCAATGAGAACTTTTGATTGGTTATTCTCATCCTATTTAACTTACTAAATGAGTCGCACAAACAATTCTTTTATCTTAATAGCTGCTATTTATGGAGTTTGTTTTAGAATAGTGGGCTATTAGCTGGATGTTTGGGAATAGGAGATTACTTATCTGCGATTTGTGATGATGATGAGGTAGTGTGTTTGTTGATGTAAGTATGAGCAATTGTTATATTTTTGGATGTGATGGTTAGATATGGAATTAATCTACATGCACCATTTTTATGTAAGTTTCTTTCTTTTTGGTGGTGGTATTTTCCCTAGCTTCCTGGGAAATGGGAAGATAGTCTCAAATGCAGGAAATGGTGTAGCTATGGCCTGAAAAACCTGATTATGTGATTTGTAGAGAAGGAAATAAACTATATTTCACTTAATGTTGCTTCTTTCAAATTTTCTATTGGGAGTGTATGGTTGAATTATGGTTTTATGTGTTCAAATAGACCAGGTGTTGGAGTTGTATGTGTTCAAATATACCAGGTTTTGGGAATATGATTGATGACCTATACATGACCCCTGGAATATTTGGATACGCAATGTAGGTGAGATGAGGTAAATTTGGGGACCTCAGATAATGAGATTTCCCTCAATCCTGTTTTGAGGAGAGTCATACTCTTCCTACAATGATTGTTTGTTAGAGAATTGCAAGTGTGAGCAATGTTTTTTCCCGAATTATCATGGTACATAATGAAGAAAGATACAAAACCCATGGAGTTTAAAGCATCATTTGTTCGAGAATTAATTTGGTCTAATGTTTGTATTTCTTTATTGTCATCTATAAGGAGCATTTGACCGTGTGTAGAACTTTTATGTGGAACCAAGCCTTACATATTGATATTATGATGATGTGGAATGAACCCAAATGAAGATGTATTTGAAACCAGGCGGATGATTTTATTCCAAATTCAATTTTTCCTTCAAAATCACTAGGCATTCGTGAAGTTATGAAACTTTGGTGTTCATTGCCGCTTTGGGGCCATGCAAGTGTTAATAATGTAATTGCCTATTTGATTGATCCATTGGTGGTTTCGTGGATATTAACCAGTGGGCACTGGTTAATGAACTATTTTCTTTCTAATTTCACTTTAGCTCTTTAGGTTTATTCATGTTATAATGCGAACAAGCCAACCAAATTCCTCCTCAACAATTCCTTAGTGTGTGTGTGTATATATTTTTCATTCTAGGTTTTTGAAATAATTTTGTTGTCCTGAATATTGTAGAATATTTTTTTCTGACACTTTTTCTCTTTGTAGGAAAAATGGCTGCTTCTTACAAAGAGCTTGAAGAAAGGGAAGAAAAGGGTTCAAGAATTGGAAAAAAATTGTATAATGACATGTCTTTGCAGAAGGAATTGCAGGTAATTTATAGGATGGTTTATGCAAGTCAAATAAACTGGCCCACACCCTGTCTTTTGCTTTTATGCTTAAAAAGCTCATAATTTCTTTTGGATCAGAAGTATTGACACCTAGTTACTAATTTGCACGAGTCATGATTTCTTTTCTATCAGAAACCTGGACGGAAACGCAAACTCCGTGAAGATGAGGTACTTGATCCTTCTTCCAGGCCAGTATATAAATGGCGTGCTGAACGTAAACGATAAAAATTATGCAGAGACTTTCACTGCTTGATCTGGTGAGAAATTAACTCACCCCTTTGGAAACATGGACTGGGACCTTAAGTACATTTTTGAATCAAGATGCAATTGAAGATGGAGGAGATCAAGCTCCAATATTCTGCCTGCTTAAAGTAGATTATATTGTTGTGTTTTTTCCCTGGTTACAAATCAAAACATATGGTTGCCAAATCAAACATATGTTGTTATCGACTATCAAAGTATTTAACTCTGTACTAGTTCCATGATTTCACATGCGATATTTATAGACTTAAAAACAATAAACTAAAAAAATAGTCACCAATTTGGTTGCATGTTCATTCCAATCCTACCGGATGACTCTGAAGGGATCCCTCTATGCGACATCCAACAAAATATACTGTGCTTGATTTGCTTCATCATTAATGTGGTCGTTGCGTAATATCTTGTTCAGCAGGAATCAAAAATATAAATTCAAAGCATTATTAAGTAGGTGAAAGTGCAGTTGAAAGAGAAGCGAACCGAAGTTAAGTTGAAGTTAATGCTATTGCTGTATGCAATGTATTTTCCACCTAATTATTAAGAATGTATCATTGTCTGGTTCTCACCCTTTAATTGAAGGTGATGGTGGAGACTAATCTATATGATTAACAGTTATGCAATGTCATCTTCTCCATTTTAGGTGTCTGTGACATTCAAGATTTTTGAAGCACTGCCGTTGTCCCCACTTTCCATTTTAGATTCCCTACAATGCAAGGGAATCTGGATTCATTGAGTCAATAAAGATAAAGCAAGCACCTGATGAATGCTAATGGAGATAATGGATAATATATTATGGGTTGAAATGGAGAGGGGAACACTCTTAAAGACCACCAGTAAAGCTTCATCTTCTTTTATCTTAAGCTATGGCTCTTTGTATTAATGTGGATAAGTTGTCACACCAAAGGCTAATGAATGAAACAATAAGGCTAATGGAGGGGGCAAACAATTCTGATCAGGAATTGTTTTTTATTCAACAGCAGTTCATGCAACTGACATAAATCTAATGCAAGACATTGTTATTTATTCAAACAAATGAAATATCTATATTTTTACTGCGTTAAAAAAAAGGGGAAAAAAGTAAACTCAATCAGATTCAGCAATTTCACGACATGATGAATAGTTGGAGGATCTGAAGTTTTTCAATGAGGAGTTCCATTATAGTGACATAATAAGCCTACAATGGCCAGAACAATTCATTTTGGCAAAGTTACTAGTTTATCAATAACCATGAGAAGCAGCATTTTATGCACACATGGCTAATTGCCACACACATATCAAGGGATGCACATAACAACATTATCCCCGATATTTTAAGCAGAAACAAAACATTATCTCCAATATCACCAAAATGTATACCATACAATTAATTAATATGAAGCCAGTTTTTGATAAGGTCATGAATATGATCAAAACAATTAGAACAAAATATTTCGGAAGAGCACAATAGCTTCAAATTTGTAAAGCTTAGACTTCTCCAGAAAGCGCAAGCAACAATTTATTTCATAATGAATCATACAACATAATTTCAAAAATACACATCACCTCAAACATATCTAAAATAAACCTGAGTTGGAAAGAACATTGTTATATGTTATATGTACAGCATACACACATATATACACATGTACTTATATGAAATATATATATACTATATATATGTATATATATATATATATATATATGGTGTTTATACATATATATATCATATACATATATGTATATATACACACATATATATGCATGATTCTTCCAATTACAGACGGCAAACTTTCAAACAAACACATAAATTTATATAACATGCCAAAGAATTTCACATCTAACCAAACACAAGATCACCCAAGACCGATTAAAACCAAGATTTAATTACATCAGAATTAAATCCATCGCATTTTAATTCCTCACATCCAAACTTAAACTACTTAATCGAAACAAGAAATCAGGATCCAGAAGAAGAAAAAATCTTCTTAAATGCCCAATTTTTCTGATTTCCCAAGACCAAAAATACAAAGTTCTCTGTCAAGCCAGACCAAAGAAAAACATGGATAGAGTTTTTTTAAACAGTCTGATAAAAAAAGAAACGGTACACAAGGTCATGAAATGAAAAATTAAAGTAAAAACAGCAACATCAAACTGTGACTTTGAAGACTTATTTGTGATACTCAGCTTCATGTCAGAACCTTGCAAAGAACCAAGTTCTAGATGTGAAATTTTAGAGTTCCTTAAGAATACATGACCAGCTGAAATTTATAGAACCAGACATTATTCAGAATTTCCAATAACAACAACTACAATTTGACAATAAAAGACATCTTTACTACATATGTAAGGACACAGTTTCTCTCCATTAGTTCAAAGGAAAAATTATAGTACTTGGAATCAACATGTTCTGTGACATATCAATCCTGCCGTTTCATATTGATCTACATACAATACCATAGTCAGTGATCTCTTCATTTAGAAAGGGCCCAGCCTTCAAATCAACTAAACAGCTAAGAAAATGTGAAATTCTACCTCCATGGAACTTTCGCTTTAAAATATAAACCCCTTTATCATTTGATATACCAGGATGAAGTTACTTGGCATAGGCAGTATGCCAACTGCAGTAGATGAAGCAGAATATAAACCCAATATTAACCACATATTTCATGATATTTAATCAATACTCAAAATTAGTACAGTAAAGAGAACAGGGGCAAGCAAATGAAAAGAAGCACATTATCTCACACCACAGCCAACTCCAACAATTATATATATATATATATATAAAAAATCAAACTCCAATAAAAGTTTGAGATTTCTATACAGACAAAAGTGAAAATAAAAGATCAAACATTTTCCATAAATTTGGTGAGAGGTTGAGGGATGCTTTAGTAAATATATATGCATCCTTCCTCTATTCCGTTCTCCTAGTCTATGCGACAGTGCAATCTATATTGATTATCAGCAAACTAAGAAATGGAATCCTTACATGTTTTTCATGGAATAAAGGAACTAGGCAAGAAGAGATGATAACCTGCTATGCTGGTATCAGAAGCTTTGCTCCGACCAATAAGTGCATGCACAATGTAATGCATATGGTCACAATTGTCATAGACCTGGCACAAATATACTTCATCAATTGCAAGACCTCCTCATGAACAACATTGACACCTCTCTTCGCACCATCATACAACTTCCGCATCACAAAATCAAGGAAAGACTTCACCGTCTCGAATGTCACCCTCCCAGTAACATCCAGAACAAATTTCCTATTTCTTGGAACAGCCAGTGTTGATGAAACCTTATCCACCCAACCACCACCAGCCTCACCATTCTCAAACACTGAATTTCTCTTATATGGAACATCATCCTCTGCTTTAAATCCTTCAGGTTTACTGACAGAGGAGCTCGAATTTGAAGTGGTGATGACTTGATGCGAAGTTTTAACTAAGGTTTCCACAGCGCCATTGCAGACCGAGACCAAGAGGTCCTTCAACTTTGGTTCATGCCTGGAATTTGTGAGCCCGGAGAACAGCTCGTCGTAAGTATTTATCTCCATCGTCTTATCAAGATAAACCGTGACGGCAGTGCTCACAAACCTCTGGATGCAATCGGCGATGAGATTTCTAAACTTATCTCCACAAATCAAATGAACCCACTCCGGCACCGCCTCCAGCCTTGAATCTCCGGCTATCTTATTACCTGATTCACTCGAATAGAAACCCAGCACAAGATTCCTCGCAAAGCTCCCGACGACCACCGAAGCGAACCCCTTTCCGGAGTCGGAGAAGAGCTTATCCACCACCCGATCCGAAAAATTCGGCCCGTCTGCCGAACCCGGAGAGGCTTTTCGAGAATCCTCGAACCACCCCGACGGTCACCGCCTCGGAGATGCGGGAAACGGAGGTCGAGACCTCGTCAGAGCAGACTATCTTGGAGAGCTGAACCAACGAAGGGGGAAGGGGAGGTCACCGGAGTCGGAGCGAAGGAAGAGGTTGATCTCAGAGGAGACCAAAGCTAAGGTCTCGGCGGATGATCCAACCGCGTTGACAAGTGCAACGAGGGTGCGAACAAGGGCAATGAACTTGCGCCGGCGGCGAGCCACGGATGGGAGGTGGTAAGCGCGGTATACGGCGTATCCAGCCACGGCGGCGAGGATCCAACGGCGGCGACGGTGAGAGAAATCCATGGCCGCCTCAGCGAGTCGCATGGCCATGAGCGGGCGGCGATCAATCTCTAGGGTTTGGGATCGTGGACTTCGTGGTCGTCGGAAGGGAAGGGCTAGAAGAAGGGATTGGGTGGGGTCCAGGTATTTATAGGAAACGTCTGGGTCCCACCTGGCAACAGATCTGTTACGGAAGTTCCCGGGAAAAGATAGAATGCCTGATATGATGACCTTCGGTTCATTATAAGCGTTACTCGATTCACTATAGACGGAGGGGTGGTATCGATCAAGGTAACCAGTATCTTGGTTCGTTGGATTTGGATCTAAAGGTGTAGATGAGTTGGTATGGGTTAAGATTATTGGGTGTTGGGGAGTGTAGTGTACCGTTCTGGAGCTTTGAAATTCGGAAAATATCCTGATCTTTTTGCTTTTAATTCCGTGTGCGTGTAGGAGTAGGAGTAGGAGTATGGGCATGGGTGGTGATAACTTCGGCCCTTTGTACACGATGATTGGACCATTATAATGTTTTTATGTGAATCTTGAATCCTTTAATGGTACCTCAAATGAATCTAACCTGCCAATAATGTCTAATAAATTTTCTTATTGAAAATTGAAAAATATTACCTTTATTAATAATTTTCAAAAAGAAAATTATATTAAAAAAAAATTAAATGAAAAAAATTAACTGATTATATCATTAAAAGATAATATACTTCGTATTTCATTCCCATGCTTAATAGAACATCGGAAGTTCAGTGTCTTGTGATTCATATTTTCAAAAAAATAATAATAATAAATAAATAAAAATAATTTATTAATATGGTGATAATCATATTTTCAGGAATCAAGACATAACTTGGTGGTTTTCTACTTTACTTGTGTTTGAATTTAAAATCTCTCCAGCATAATATAAAAATAAAATAAAAAGGCGATTAACGCTAATTTGTCAAAATAATAATAATAACCATACTCTCCATTAATCAGTTAGCATTTAAGAAATTCATCATTTTTGGGGTTTTTTTTCAAGCGTATCAATCAATGTTTGATATATATATATATATATATATATATCAAAAGACTATAAGGTAGTGTGACATTAACAGCTTGTTTGGATCAGCTTATAGTTGATCCAAAAACACTTATTTCATAAGTTAAGTGCTTATGATAGTTTATTGGTGTTTGGATCAGCTCTTTAGGATAAGTTGAAACTGTAAAATAAGTCCAAAAAGCAAACTTTATTTTTATAAAGTTTCTGACAAAGACCAAAATTTTTTATAATCGACTTAAACTTTACTCAAAAGATCTTTTTCCCAAAAGTCTTCTACGAAAAGACAAAAACACTTTTTTTATAAAGTTCTCATCCAAATGTGTCCCCAAGAGTGATATCTACTTATACATAAGCAATGCCATTATATTTAAAAAGATGTTGTTTATGTGTTTTTATAACTTTGAATCATTTTTAATCCTGTTTTTTTATTTGGCAAAAATAATTTGTTTTTTAGCAAAAAAATGAAGTACTAACTTTTTTTGGTTGGTTTTTAATACTTTTTATTACATATCATATTAGGCCGAGAAATGGATTCATAAATAGCTCATGCACCTTTATTTATTACCTAGTTGATTTGGCAAAGTTGTAATTCATATTCAAATTAATTCCATTAGGAGGCATTTTTCTCATTTTATTCATTATAAAAAATAAAATCCACAATTGGTATTTTGAGGTTTTAATAAATATCTATTTATTTTTTTAACTATATAAAAATGTGGTCTTTTCTTGGAGCTCGTACGGTGATATTTTATCTAACTAACTAAAATATTATTTTGATTCAATCAAAATACGAAATGAATAAATTTAGATGTGTGTTGTTCTTGTAATTTTGACATATACCATTATATTTTTTTAATATTAAAAATCAAAAACGGATTTTTAGTAATAATTCATAAATAAAATTTCATAGGCATAATGTATATAAGATATATGAAATAAAAATATATATTATAATCATCACCATTTAACCTAATTTAACTCTAAACTATTATATATATATATATATATATGACAATCGGTAATTTGAGACGTCCCAGAAAAATATATTGTGTATATATATATATATATATGAAATATAGAAGAATAAAGGTATAATCACTAAAATAGTCACTGTATTTTTTTCTCTCTTCCCTTTTATCATCTCACTCGGAAATGCTCCCGATTAGTCCCTCTACTTTGAAAAACGTGTCCGACTTGGTTAAAAAAGTCTCCCGATTAGTCCCTCTACTTTTAAAAAGTGTTCACTCTACTTTTAAAAACGTCGTCCCACCCGGAGGACTAGGGTGAGCAGCGTTCAAAAGTAGAGGGACCAGTTGAGGGCATTTTTAACCAGTGGACAGCATTTTCAAAAGTAGAGGGACTAGTCGGGAGCGTTTACGAGTAGAGGGACTCAAAAGGTAGAGAGAGAAAAGTAGAGGGACCAACTAGGGTATTATACTAAGAATAAATAATAATAATAATAATTTTAAATTAACTGAATGTTTTTTATCCAAGCAAAATGCGAGTCATTGCGACAGTGGGAAGCTCCCGCCGCGAGGCTCAATCACAATCACTGAGCTTTGTTCATCGTTGAGGATGCGAACCCTAGCTCTCAGATCCCCTCTTCCGGCCATCTTCCGGGGTCCATGGCGGACATTCTCTACGACCACCGCCGTTCGCGCTCTATCCACTGAAGTCCCTACACAACCAGTCCCGCGGCGGCCTTCCTCGCTTCCATTCCCCGTCTCTTCCTTCTTCCAAGGTACTCATCATTGTCTCTATCCAAATTCGATCTATAGAGCTGAAACTTAGCTTTCTCGACGTCGTGTGCCGAGACAGGGAAGCATTGTCCAGGTGCAGGGCGATGAGTTCTGGCACATGACCAAGGTCCTTCGTCTGCGTGTTGGTGATAGGTCTTCCTCAACTATGTTCACTGATTGTGAATGAATTTTTATCTTTCTGTTTAAAATCTTTGTTGTTTGGTTCACGATTGAAGGAATTTGTGCAGAGTGGAGCTGTTTGATGGAGCAGGAGGTCTTGTTGAAGGTTGCATACACAATGTGCATAGGAGTTGGTTGGATGTTATCTCGGTTGAGGACACAAAAAAATTGTTCCTTTGAAGGGAGTTCAATGGCATGTATATGCAGCTTTTGGTGAGTTTATGGCTTTTTGTGTGGTTCAAAGTATTGCTAGTTTAATTGGCATTACAGGGATTTTAAAGCTGTGAGTGGCTTTGTTTTTTTCACCGATTTAGGTACTTTGAAAGGTGGCCGAGCTGATTGGCTTGTGGAGAAGTGTACTGTATGTTGTGCTCTGTACATCTGGAACATTTATCTTGTTTCGCTGTGTTTTGCTGGTTGGCAATGGCTTACCTTACCCACTTTTGTGATTTAAGGAACTGGGAGCTAGCAGTGTAACGCCTCTGTTGACTGAGCGATCTCCTTCAATTTCAGAAAATAGGGTAGACAGGTTGGAAAGAGTTGTTCTAGCTGCTGTCAAACAATGTAATCTATTAATGCTATTTTCTTTGAAAATTCTCTTCTTTATCTTTAATTTGTGTCTTTTGGGCATATTCTAGTTGCGTAGAAACAGTCCAGATGCATTAGATTTTTAGAATTTAGATACAAAATCGGAACAATTTTATGCAGTTTTGCTTACTTGTATGGTTTCCTCTTTGTACAGGTCAAAGATTACATGAGATGGTGTTGAACCCTCCTATGACATTTAAGAGCTTTTTGCCTATTGTAAGTTCTCCCTCACATATAGGCCACTGGCAGTTGATATTGCTCAACAAAGGCATTTTCAAAGTCACATCCTTCTTTGTTTTGAATTAATGTTTATCATAGGTTAGTTGAAGGTTAGATGCCATAATTTGAATTTAAGGCCATCTTAGGCTATCATATAGCTTGTTTTTAACAACTGATCATGACCCTGAGCGAACATTTAGTATTGTAGTCTATAACATGAACTGTGTTTGCAAGGATAAGAAACTTTTGGTATAGCTCTTCTTCCTCACACATTGTGCTGATGATTCCTATGCTTCCTTTGATTATAGGTTGCTCAATCAGAATTCTCATTTTTGGCGGCAGCAGAAGCTGCTCCTGTTATGAAGGTCCTATCTTTGTCTAATGTGGAGGCTGTTGGACTAATGGTTGTTGGACCTGAAGGAGGTAACATCCTCCACTCGTTATTCCAATTTTCTTCGAGCCTGGGCACATTCAAAAATGGATATACTTCTTGGCACAGTATGGCACCCACACACATGTGAATGTCTGTATTAGCCAAGTATATATTTATCTTGACCATAGCATTATGTGAGTTCAATAGGTGCTCGTGTGCATATGCTGGAACATGGGCAATTGAAATTTTGATAACATAGTAGATAACTTGAATGAAGGAATATTTTGATGATTGATTGTTTAAGACATTGTATAGAACATAGAATTTAGTTTGGATTTTACATTTTGAGTATTTTGAAGACCTAACTGCTATTTCACCGGCTTGCCTAGTTTAAATAGGTTTTGTACTTCTACTCTAAAAACTCAAACTAATGAAGAGTTGAGAAGATCAAATTAGTCATGCTAACCTTGAATCAAATACAATACAGAATCTATGGCTAATCTTTGTAAATTTTGAGAAAGCAAATCATGAAGTGCACTTAATTACTTTTTTTGCCCTTAAAGTGAGATGCTTTTTAGTTGTTGAAGGTACCATGATCAATTCTGTTAAACGCAAAAGTTCAAAATATAGTTGGGATAAAAAAAGCAATTTTTGAGTTCTATTAAATGCATTGAAGCTAGTTTTTAAAACCCTGGTGTGTAGCACTACAAAAATGCACACTGAGGACTATTGTCATTTATGTTATATCTATGAGTAGGGTAGAATTATTAAATTAGAGATATTCTAATTTTTTCTAGATAAGAGTATTTCTCCATAATTTCAATTATAGCCGTAAATTGACTACTATTTTCAGGGAATACAAAAAGGAAACTAAGATTTTTGCTCCAAATTATTTTTTTAAGAAATATGTCACCATAAATGGAACATGTGGGTGAAATGAGACATGTTCCTATTGATGTTATGTCTGATTTATGCTTTTGAATTGCGGGACCTAGAGGGGATAAGCTTAACTCTCAAAGAACTAAAGAATGCCTATAAAGATCAAGCTCGAGAGAGAGTGAAAATGCGGTGCCTCACCATGATGAGTTACAAGCAAACACAAATAAGGGGTGGCTGAGAATTTAAAATTATTCATTTCTTATATGCTACAAATAGTTCTCCACGTAAATGTGAAATTTGGCCACTCCTAAAGAACCAGAATAGACATATTTTACCTGTTCTTCGATGTAGTTTAATGTGCAGCTCAGACCTTCCTGTTTTCATCATCCATCATGTAATCTTCTCAAATCTGCAATGGCACTTCTAGTAAATGGTAGGGTATTATTGCTTGAATCGATTCCTTTTGTTTGCACAACTTTCTTAACTCTCCTACCATTTCAAGTTTGTATGTTTCAAGCCTGGTCAGGCAACTCTCAACCTGAACTTTGATATAACTGGTTAAATACTGTGAGCATCTCTGGTTAATAAATAAAAATCATTACCAAGTTAGAGCAAGTAACTTGCTATGGAAAAGAAAATAGTTTCTCTCATCAAGTCATGGGCTGCGGACTTTTTATATAGATTGACATGGTGTTGTGACTGGTATCAATCTTAGGGTGTGAAACTTACTATCATCATGTTTTTGCTTTCTCTTAGACTTCACTGAGGAGGAGGTGAACCTGATGAAAGGAGCAGGCGCTAAACCTGTTGGGCTTGGCCCTTGCAGACTGCGGGTGGAAACGGCAACTATCGCCCTCCTGTCAACGCTAATGCTCTGGTCTGATGCCCATAATAAACATGCTACTGAAGGAAATTTGGATCTAGGAAAATGCACAAGATGACAAGAAAACAAATTTACTTTCAGGATAAATGCTCAAAATTAAGTCCTCAAGAGAAAGGTACTCATTGGTATTATTCTTTATTGTCCTTGCAAGGGATTCTTTTTTTAAAGAATAAGCTACATTTATTAACATAGAAAAGTATGGCAAAGTGGCGTGTGTAGAAATAAGAATTAAAGAACTATCAAGAGAAATAAATGATTCAATGATCTGATCAAATTAGAATATTAGTATGGTTCGAGAGGAAATAGCAGAATCCACTCGAACACTACAGTGGAAGTGTGTTGAATCACGAATAGACAGTAAGCGTCTTTATTATGGACGTTTCATTCTGTCCCCGCTTATGAAAGGACAGGCTGATACTATAGGTATCTCCATGCGAAGGGCTTTAAATTAAGATATTGTATGGGAGTATAATTCCTTATAAATTATTTTTTTTTGGGAATGTAAGAAAAGATTTTAAATTTGGGAAAGTTAGGAGAAAAATGGATTATTTGACTTTTCTTTTGTTTCACTTCTTAGGAGAAGGAAAATAAGCAAATTAATAGTAGTATTCTCCTCTTCTACAGGGTTGTATGGGATAGGGATTTATCATTTGGGGGTTATGTTACATGGGAAAGAATTATCATTATGGGGTCATGGTTTCTAATATATCATCTTTAGCGCACGTGACATGCATTCATTGACCCGTATGTTAACTCGCCTCACATGGTGCATCTATATGGGGTCGTTAAATCACCTGCAGTGGTGCACCTCCTT
The DNA here is from genome assembly GCF_009730915.1 of Dioscorea cayenensis subsp. rotundata. NCBI lineage: Eukaryota > Viridiplantae > Streptophyta > Magnoliopsida > Dioscoreales > Dioscoreaceae > Dioscorea > Dioscorea cayenensis. The sequence goes on from NC_052483.1 coordinate 772,864, forward strand.
ACCTATCTATCTCTTTAACAACGTTTGTCATCTATGTCACAAAAAAGCTCATGAGTCCATTATTGATTAGCAACAAATGTAGGTAAGAAAGACAAAAACCCACCAACCATGGAACATATAAAAAAACAACTACACTCCATAACTAAAACAAAAAAACACCCTTCTAGAGTGTGAGGGACCTCCAGGGGGGCTCACCCCAACTACACTCTAAATATGAAGTGAGGAATAGAAACAGGAATGAGTTAATTTCTTGCTAAGAAAACAAACTGAGAAGGTGGGATGTGAATTCTGAGTCAACCTCTAGAAGATGGAATCTGTTATCTTTATCAAAAAATCATCAACGGATTGCAAGTGAATATGTGCTGGAAGGAAAGAAATTCTTCCTGGTAATTATTGAGATTACGAGAAATTGTTATTCATCAAGTCATCTTCATCGACTTGATTGCACTTTCCCAGTTGCATGCATGCTGGATTAACTTTAGTGCTCTTGTGATCTCTCTTTTCGGCTAAGTTGTATATATATATATTCCCTGAGAATTTAAGTTTTATAGAGATTTTAGCCTTGATTATTGGGACATTACGGGTGATGTGAAATCTCCACCTGCCCAATTGGGAAATATATTAGAGACAAGGCAGGAGTGGCTAAAAGTACATGTAGATAAGTGGTTAACTAAATCAAAATGGCTGTTGAAGGTAATGCGTAAGAAAGTTCATATCCAAATGGCACCAAGGACACTAATTAATTAGGATTAGGAGCAGTAATCAGTGATGATGACAACGCACTCACTTCTTTTGTGTTTGAGATGAGGCCTTGAAGGCACCTTGGCTACATTGCGTGGTTCAGTCGCATAGACTGCTTTCCGACATTGCAAGGGCATGACCACGTAGCAGTAACTACCGAACTAATTTGATTTGCTTCTTGCTCTTGTGTGCCACTGTATGAGTGCTAAAGTACACGCACACTCTTGTTCACTACTGTGATTTTTTGGATAGTGGTCATCTAATTCCACTAGCCATATGCCACTTGACTAAAGTGCAGTCTGCTATTGTTGCACTAAGCACTTGGCGGGCTGCTGTTGGGTGACCCCTTACAATTTGTTTGAAATTTTGTGTTATCTTTATAAATTCCATTCACTTTGCGTAGAGCTTTATCTAGTTCTTCATTTTTAGTTTTAATTTTTAAAAACCCTTCGGAGTATTCACATACTTTGTGGGTTAGATATCCATCATCCAGCCAAAATATTAATTGACAATTTTCTTCTACGTTCTTGGCTTTATATTTACAAACTAAATCATCAGATTATTTCTTTAAAGTTCCAGCCTCCCTAATTTTTTGTCGTATTCTGAATGGCATATCTGGCAGATAATTTTCTTATATTGCTTACAATTTAATCTGGCAGGACATTAGCCATGCCTTCCTATTATGCAAAACCAGCCTGCCAGGGAGCCAAAAACACAATCTCTAGTGGATGGTGAGTGCAAACTGCAAAGCAAGCAGTGGTAAACAGTAAGCACATCACATGCGTTGGCCCCCAGTAATAATCAATTGTCCATACCTTCGCCGATGATGGCGCAACCCACTACTATAAATTCCCCATTCCTGACATCCACAAAGGCAGCAAGCAAGATTCCATACTACAAAAAAAGAAAGGTGGAGTATCAGTTATCAAATAGGTATACTGTTTGAAAGAGAGAGGTGAAAACACTAACCATGATGAACACTATCAGCAGCTTTTTGATAGCTGCTCTGTTAGCTGCTGCCATGCTGCCCTACAGCTCTTCTCGGGAGCTGAACAAGAAACTCAGGTACTCCGAAGAATCCACCACCCCTGACAGCCAGGGCTGGCCTGGGTCTGCCTACATTCCGGACCCTCGCTCATTCTACAAACCTGGCAACAACTTGGGGGGCAACTATGGTGGTGGTTATGGTGGTGGATATGGTGGACCGAACGGGGGATACAACAAGGGTGGTGGTGGTGGTGGTGGATACGGTGGTGGATATGGTGGACCGAACGGGGGATACAGCAAGGGTGGTGTTGTTATTCCGAGTGTGGTGTGCTCGGAGCCAGGACCTTGTTACAAGAAAAGGTTGGCCTGCCCAGCAAAATGCTTTAGCTACTACAGTAGGTCTGGGAGGAACTATGGCGGTGGCGGAGGTGGTGGTGGCTGCACTATTGATTGTGAGAAGAACTGTGTGGCCTACTGTTAAGGCATTTATAATTATAAGCATGCACTGATATTGTGCTGATCCCAGATGCTATAATTAACTTATCTACTACTTGTGTGTTTGCTCTTATGACACAGCTGTTTGTTCTCTCCCTCTGTTTCATCTTCTATTATATATATGAATGATCATATGATGTTTTAAGCTATACTTCTGTCTGTAGTTTCTATTAAGCTGCAGACCTTGTGTCTTTCTTTCTTCTCTGCTTGTTTGATGAGTATCTTTATCATTTATTGAACTTTTGGTCATGTTTTTTTCTGGATAATTAATTTGTGGAAACTCTATTTCTCTACTACAGGAAAAGCTGTTTAATATTTATCATGCAAATATATATATATATCAATTGAAGACTGCCACGCCCAACCCAGCTTTTTATTAATCGGACATGCATAAACTACCGTCAGACACCTACAAGTCAAAAACCAAGAGTACAAGGCGCCTCAAACTCGATCCAAAAATGTAATCAAACGAATCAAACTCAGTGGATCAGTAATAAAAATATAAAACTTATTCAAATAAAAACCCTAGCTACACAACAATCTGGGACTTATTATAAGCTAAATAAAACAGGGCTGGCCCAACGATCCTCATGTCTATCCGCCACCCGACCTCTACTCCCCGATCCGAAAAATATCAACAAAAATTTATGAGCTGATACCTAGAAGCACCCACTAAAAATATTGGGATCATTTTACACAAAATCATAATTTATCAAAATGAGAAAATCGTAAACCGTAATTATTTCAAATAAACAAAGATGTCAAAACCCGAGCATATAGGGCCCCCAAACAACTATCGCCAAAACAAAATCACAAAATTCATATATTTACCCGTGAATCCCGAAACAAAAATTTATCAAAACCATATTTTTACCCCTCATTACACGTAGCCAAAAATTATCAAAGCCGATATTCTTCACCGACGGTAAGCAGTGGAAACTATAGTTTCTATAACAAAATACGGTCGACGCCTGGCCGTTGTTTAACCCCCATGCGACAGTGGTTATCATGACTTAATTGGACTAGCTTTCTACGTCAAAATACTGCATATTCACAAAACAATAAACTAACAAAATTTGCATCGCAAGATAATACGTAATAATTTCGCACAAACAAAAATTTTTATCACTGATGATCCCATTCTATCATAGCAAAATAAACTAGCATTATGAATCCAAACATGAACGTATAATTTAAAATAATAATAATAATAATAATTAATCGAAATTAACTAAGACATATCCTAAATTCATAATTGAATAATACATATTTAGATAAACTATATAAAACTCTAGAAATTAAATAATCCGAATTTAAAAATAAATATTTAAACCTTTCGTGACAATCTCTAATCCAAAAATAAAATATCATTAACTCAAAAATTTCAAATAATTTAAGTAATTCCAAAATAATAATAAAATAACTAATTCAAAATATATATGTCAAAAATAATCATTAATTTTCTTTAAAAACCCAAAAGTTCACTAAAAACTTGAATTTTCAAGTATATATATACATATAATAGGATTTATATGTGATACTTACTCGATTAACGCTAAAAATACTCCCAAACCTTACACTTTTGAGATGTCCTATATTTCGTAAGAGATCCTATTAAACTTTTAAATAACAAAATCGAGGCTAACAAATGTCGATAAGATATATATATATATATAAAGATTTTTGGATGGTACAAATGCAAAAATTTCAAACTATTATTCTACACTCCCTAAATATTGATTATCGTGAGTGTACAAATAAAGCACTACCCACTCTAAAAAGTTCATATCAATAATTCCAATACGATCAATGAGTACTAAAACCCTCATAACTTCACTCACACTTTTCCAAATCACAAATTTCAAAAATTCTGGGAATAATAGACACCTAACACTACTGTACATAGCTGAAATTCACATAATTTAGTAGTATTACTCAATTTATAACATTCAATTGAATCTCTAACTATTTCATCAAAATTATAATTCAGACATATACCATTAAAAATATGTATATCTCTTTAACCTACAACTCCAAACTTAATGAAATTTTACTGACAATCAGACAACTCAAAAATGAACGACTTTCTTATTTTTCACCTTATCTAATTCAATCTCCTGATCATCGTAACTCGCTATGATTCTTCAAGTTCTGACAGTAAATATCATGCAGACAATTATACTCAATGACGCTTATATCTCACAACTCATAGATGGATAAAATCTGAAATTTTGCAATTATTTAGATAACATAAAAATCTACAAATTTCATATTTTACTCCCTCCAAATTCTTCCTCTAAGACCTCTAAAAATCGAGAGGATTTCTGCCATCGTCAAAAACGAAAAATCAAACCCTCTCAAATTAAATCAATTCTAACAATTCTTTTCTCACTGACGAAAGATTATACCTCAATCAACTATACTTCACATTACATCAAATATATCATGCAAAATCTCATCCTTGAGACGTGATTAAATCCATAAAAGCCTCATGATCAAGATCCTAAGAGTACGCTTAGGTGCATACATCAAAAAGAGAAACAAAACTCCTTCAAACTACAATCGAACTGCCCTAAAACTCAGGGCCGCCTAAATTTAAAGTTTTAAAGCTGAATCACAAATATGAACAAAATTTTAGGGGTTTCAGAAGAAATAAATCTAGAGCTAACCTAAGATCATATAATAATCATTAATTATGCAATGTGCCTCAAAGATCCTACACTCAAAGGTAAGCAAAACAACACTCGATCAAGACATCCACTGCTCTCATCACTGCATACACCACGTAAGAAAGCGAAAAGAGCGCTAGGGTTTATAAGAGGTCGATGGCGGAACCGCAAATCGCGGATATTTTCGTAGAATCATGAAAAGAGCAAGAGTAAAGTGTTTTAAAAATCTTATAAATCAACTGCATTTCTGATCGAAAAGCTCGTATCGACGGCCAGTGATCTAATTTAAGGTGGGGCTCACAAAGACAATGTGAAAATGCTTTTTTTCTTCTAAAAATTTTTCCGCAAGTGATGGTAAATCAGATTACTGAACAAGTAGGGTAATAGCAAACTGATAGACTTTTTCTTTTACAGTGCACAGGAATCACACGGTAACTGGAAACCTCTCCAATCAATTTGAAAGCGTAGCTGTAAAACATCTCTGTTCTGGACTCTATAAAACTCATTCTGCTAATTAAATTAATTGGGTTTTAAATTAAAATTTTCAAACTGAATAAGTCAAGCAGCAATTATAGTGCTTTTCAGCTCATCTCAGAGAGAGAGAGAGAGAGAGAGAGAGAGAGTGTGTGTGTTTTTTAAACCAAAAAAATCCTAGCCACAATTATGGCACCTTTTGGCTCCACTAGAAGAGACAGCTAGTTCTTGAAGTCAAAAAGTCAAGTCGAAATTATGGCTTTTTTCCTCGTCAATTCTCCCTTGCCGTCCATACTTGATTGTGTCATGTCTCTGCTGCTCCGCATTCTAATTTTTAGTACCCATAATGAAAAAAATCTCTTAATATGATTTTTTTAAATTGTTTATCTCATTTTTATGTATTATCCTTTTCCTTTTTTATCTTATTTTTCTGTATGGAAGTTTTTCTTTTTAATTTATCGACATGTACAACCTTGTTTAATGCAATCATGGTGTTTTTGTCACGTTCCAGTGGCATCAACGGTCTTATTTTTCCATTTTTATTTTAATGCAATCATAACTCAATTAATTATTTAATTAATTGTAATTATTAAAATATAATTGTTTGACAAAAAAAATTATTCAAAAACGGCAGCTGATTTTAAAAAAAAATTATTTAAAAACTAATAATAGATTTCCAAGAAAAAAATTTTCAAATCATTATTATACAAAAACAATAAACGCTCGATACTAGCCCTCAATCGAAGGTAGTGGTTTTGGGTGTGATCCCAAGTCATAATCGACGATCCATTATAATTATCGCTCCACGTAGCTTATGAACTCAAGACATTTTGAATATCTCACCCTTATTTTTTCATAATAAAATTAAATATCACAATAATATATAAACTCTAGTTATTTTTTCATTAAAAAAAAATTAATTAGAAGTTTTTATTCCCAATTTTTCAAAATTTGCCTTTTTGTTTCAACCACTAACCTGTAATTTTCATTTGTTCTCACTTCTTTTAATCGTAATTGTTTTTTTGTTTTTAATAATATATGATAAAGCGCTTTTTATTTATATAAATCAAGATCTAAACAATCATCGAAACCCCGATTATACAATATATATATAGATAAAAATAATATAAAAAAATCCTGATGTAATGACAGATAAACAAGACGTAAAAAACAAGATCGCGAGAGAGATTTGAGTCTCGTAACCTTCTCCTTTATATTTTGGTGATCATATTTAATGTAATTGTGATTTATTTATTTTATAAAAAAATAAATAATTAATTAAAAAAAAAGGTCCTGTTTGTTGAGCAGCAATCGCAGCAGACTGATGTTCATATACTCAAACATCAATAAATCACAGATTCCAAATAGCACCTGACGTGGAATCCATGCCGGTAGCTAGGTTTATCACTTCCAACCTTGTGTTTTTCTCTTATGCTATTTGGTTACTATATCTCTCTCTCTCTCTCTTGATTTTTAGAAAATATATCTGTCCATGTATTTCATGACGCCAAATCATTGTCGCATCAAAAAGCTGTCTCACCTGAGGCTTTATCATAACACAGGAGTTATATTTCAAATCATAGACTTTAGGATCTAGATGCTAAATACTTCTGTTCATCAAAAACTTTTATTTTAGGTTTTTTAAAAATAGTAAAAAGCAAATGAAAAATGTGAAATAAACCGAATAACATGTGTTGTGTGCGGCCATCAACATCCTTTTGGTTTATTAGCATGGAGCTCTTTTATGATGTTTACATGCTATTGAAAAGAGGGCGGGATAAGAGTATATGTTAAGAAAGTTACTCCATATAACATGTTTCATGCCACCTCTATTTTGTAAATTGTGAAGCATTTGTTTTAAAAAAGTGATTTTTTTGGGTGATAGATTTTTATTTTTTTTCAAAATAAGCGGGTAGACTTCTTAAAAAAAGAAAAACAGGGACATGCACTCGAGTTTATCATGAAATAAAATCCCACTCTCTTTCTTTGAGGTTCTTAAGAATGTCATGCTGATGATTTGACACTTGAATCAATAGCAGTCATTGTTTCAACGAAATTTTTCTTACCGATTGTCACCTTATTGAATGCAAACCTGCCAACAACTTAAATATTTGGTTTTTTTTTATATATAAGATTAAGATGAATAGCAAAAATCAACGGAGTAAATAGAGACGGAACCCACACATATGGAAGTTGAGATCACCTCTACACAATCACTCCCACACTCCCAGAAATATACTTCCACTTGTGAAGGGTTTTAATCAAAAGCAGATCTACCATAAAGCACTACACTTGATCATTGGTGATAAAATCTATTTCTAAAATAATAGGTTTTTTAATCATGATTGGTGCACAAACAAACCCTTTGCATATATATATATATATATACATTAAGAGGGAGATATTTTGTAAGAGGGAGATATTTTTCAGAATCTAGTATAATTTGCAAAAGAAATTAATTAAGCTTAATCGGATAACGTTTAAAAAAATTTTTGTGATCAAAATGGTATTTATTTTTCTCAATCTTTAACTAATTAAGAAATTATCTTATTGAAATTTTTTTATCAAAAGTTACTTGTAGTGATTATTAATTATTATTTCACAATGTATTAACATTTTAGAAACGTATTTTTAGATTAACGGAAAATTAAACTCCTTAGAATTATAAAAAGAAAAAAACAAAAAAACAAAAAAACAAAAAGATAGATTTTTAATTCACCATTATCAAAATTGAAATTTTATTTAATTAATAGAAATTTTTAATAAATTAACAAAATTAAGCAGTGGGTTATTTGTTTTTATTAAAAAATATATATATAAAAATTGTCTTTTTAAGAAAAATTTAAAACTACACTTGAAAACAATTGTTTTGTTGTTTTTTATAAAATAGACAAAAACAATCATCTCAATCAATAATGCTAGGAGAAGAAGTTTGATCTCTCAACCTCTTTTGTTTGACAAATGAAAGTAATTTCACGGTGAAATGGAGCTATGGTTGAAATATCATCTTCATTTTTAAATCACTTCAAGAACATGTGGCTTGAAGCCAATGTTTGAAATGTTGTCTTTATTTGCACATCAATTTCATAACATGTGGCATGCACCTATGTAAACCTTAAACCAAAAAAATCAAAGTTTTTAAACCATAACTCTGTTAAAATACCCAAAACAAAGGCTTTTACTGCAAAGTAGATAACATATAGAAGTAAAAAAAAACACAAAATAGGCAATTGAATGAGGAAGGAGAAAAAAATTACTTTGAAACATATCAATCACAATCACATGCATATCAAAGGTAACTTTGCAAATTTTATTTTTCTTAGTTTTTTTCTAAATTACCTAGTTTACTTCAATATTTTTTTTAAGAATAAATACTGTTAATTCATAAAAATTGAACTCTCAATAAACCATCAATTCTTAATATGAGAAGAGGATGAAATATCTAACTCTTCTTGTTAGGAAGGTGACAATTATAGTTGAAGATCAAGTCACTTGAATTGCTCTTCTAATTATTCACTTTTCTCTTTCATAAGTGAGTTTTCATTGAGTCCCTGCGTGCTAGAATGAAGTTCCTTACCAGATAGAGCCCCACAAAAGGTGATAAAGAGAGATAGAAAAGTAATTTTAGTGGATTGAATGATGTCATGCTTATGAACATCTTTTGCTTCCCTTCAACTGTAAAATTTGGTTTCTTTAGCTTGATGCTTTTGCTTACATATCATCACCTCAAACATCAGACACATATTGTTGTAGTATGGTCACTATCCACTTTTCTCATTGAAAGTCATCACACTGTTGTCGGTCTTCCCCTTTATTTGTTACTTACTTTAAGTTTTTAATCATTTAAAAAGCAGTTGGGGTTGTCTAAGTTTTCATTGTTTTTGTTTTCAATCTGCTTCAGTAAATTTATATGCATGTTTTTTTCAGTAAATCACTTAATTATTTTCCAGATATATACCTATCTGCTTTGTTGGGATTACATAAAGAACTTTACACACATTGAATTCAGTGCTTCATCTTTGCTTAGTTAATTGAAATTCAACACTATCACTAAAAGCCAATGTGCTCTTTAAACTTCTCACTTTATTGATTTATTTTTTCATCTCTTTCTGTGCTTTGACATGTTACAATGCCATAAAGTATCTCTTTTGTGTCTTATAGTTCCTTGGGAATGTATATTTGATTATTTTCAGCAACTATGCTATTTTTTTACTCACTTCAAATGTTTAATATTATCTATATGTCAATTCCGACTTATTATTTATTTTCACCTCTTATCTAATTAAAAATACTATTGTTTGTCAGTAATGTCTGCCATCAACATAAACAAAAACAATTGACATGATCATATATGCCCCACTGAAAAAATAAAATAGAATCATGGGACCAATTGATACTATGTATCAATGTTACTTCCACTAAATAAAGAATTGTGTTGAAAAGTTAATCCAAAAACCATCAGTAAAAGTGCAAATTGAATGCATCTATCATTTTGATTTTTTTTTTTACTAAATAAATAAACCTATTTATTCGAAAACAAAGCAGTTACATATTAAGGTGATAACACAACGCCAACAATAACGCAAGCCAGCAAAAACTAAAATAACCAAACAAAAGCAAAATAAGGAGCAGAGTCTACTAGAAGTGGAACAACAGAGAGAACAACAAAACATAAAAAGAAAAAAAAGTTTTTTTAAAAAAAAAAATGGGAGATTTAGGAGACTTAAAGGGAAGCACTCTTTGCGAATCTAGCCCGCGCTAAGCTTAATCATATGGGACTATTTGGCTCATCCTATTTGAGTCTGCAAGTTCCAGACTTCTCTTGGACTTTTTCGTGTTATAACTGATGATCTGTATTTTTGTTGTCCAATTTTTCCCACAATGTCATGATTAGAGATCAAGGCAGTAAGCATGCTTGCTCCACAATGTAGGTACCGCAATCTCTTCTTTGAATCAATTCAGTAACCTGTGGTTGCTGTCTTATTAAATTATAATAAATTGAAGAGATGGTTACAAGTCAATCATGCATCTAATCCTGAAAAAAAGGTAAGGTTTTCCACACACTCAATCCCTCATCAGGTATTGATAGTCATGGATAATCTTATTACAAATATTAAAGATGGTCAAGGATAGGTTTTTTGTTTACATTTGCAAGCTGCTCTGCCCTGCCAACGGATATGAATGCCAACAACTACTACTAATAATAATATCCAATATATAATAAATTGACTAATAATGGATAATTAAAATAAAAAGTGAATATTGCAAATAAAGAAAAGTGAGACGTTAGAAAAACCTGACAAGTTCATTGCAGTTAATTAATTTGCATTTGCATTTGCAATTGCAATTGCTTGGTTAGTGCTAAATAATTTAATTAGACTTTTAAGGTGCAATGTTCTTTAATTTAGAGATAAAATAATCTGTTTAACTTTGTGTCATTAGAGATTAGATTTATCCTTGAGGAAATTGATCTTGTACTATGACACCAAAGTATAAGGGGGAGGTTATGGCTTCAAATCCCTCCCCCGGCAGTACTATTCATCGTACTGTTTATATACTATTCATCCGGGATTCTTATACTATTTTCATACTGTATATACTGTACATCCAGGTTCCAGTACTGTTTAGTACTGTTTATATTTATATAACGCTCGTCGTCTATTATTCAAAAAAAAAAAATTGATCTTGTACTTTCGTTCTTTCTTCTCTCTTAAGAATATCAAGATATGAGAAAAATAAATAAATAAATAAGTAAACATGGCTAAATTTTTAAAGGAATTATTACAAAATACAATATTAAGTTAAATAAATAAAAATAATAATTACAAATAGTGGTCTTCTAATTGAGATTTATTGCTTACTTTGATTTCAAGAGAAAAAAAAAGAGCACATTCAATGATCATTTAAATAAACATGTCAATGTCAATGTCAATATCAATGTCAATGCTAATCTTAAAATAAAAACCAAAACAACATGTTTTAATTTAAAGAACTGAATTTAATACCCATTTCAAAACCGAATAATGGTCTTGAACATTTAAAATTTAAAACAAAAGCATGAAAAATTAATAAATAAATTTCAAACACATTATATAAAACGACAAGAAAAGATTTTGAGAAGTACCAAATGCCGACATATGCGATGTACCTTATTTATAATGAAACATATTGAAAACTCATGTGATAAAATAAAAAAAATAAATAACAAATGAAAATAATAAGATGAAATTGACACTTTGCATTATATTTGATGATTTATATGTACTTTATATAATTTACGTTCTACCCTTTCCACATAAGATATCTTCTCTTCTCTTCAATCCAATGATTAACTTGGATGACTACCAAATTGAACGGTGGAGATTGCTTCTTGAATACCCTAACTGGGGGAGAAAATTAGCACCCCGTCAACGCACACGTGTCCGGGTCTCTAGGCACCGAGCCGCCGCACTTAGTGGGCCCATGGCACGTGTCGTGCTACCATGCCTACGTGGCGCTTGTTGCCATGTATGACACCTTCCTTCTCTGTCTCTCAATCAATGGTTATTATAAGTAGCGCTACCTCATTGCCTTTGTGTATTCACGGACCTCATCTTCATCTTCATCTTCTTCTTCATCTCTTTACAAGGTCAGTGTTTCAAGGTTTTTCTTTTTTTTTTCTTGCATTTATGGTGTAGATATTCCTTGATTTGCTGTTTAATATCACACAAGATTTGTTTTTAAAGAAGGGGAAAATTTTTTATGTTTGTTTCTAAAGAAAGGAAGTTTGGTTATTTATAATATTTTGGTAATGTTAACAGGGATGAGGATGACGCTGGGGGATGGATTTGGTGGTGCTGGTGCTGGTGGAGCATACTTTGACCCGGATTTTGATTCTCTTATTGAACGCATTCAATCACCCAGGTTTTTATTTTCAGAACCAACTCTGTCTTTTTGTGCTGCTTAATTTCATGATGTATATGACTATGTCAGGGTGTGTATAGACAACGAGACTCGCCATGATTGCACTCTTGTCAAGGTTTTTTTCTTTTTCTCTATTTCTCTCTTTTTGTACAAATATATATATATATATATATATATATATATGATTGATGGGGGTTTGTGAATGTATGAATGAAGGTGGACAGTGCAAATAGGCCTGGGATACTTCTGGAGATGGTGCAGGTGCTCACTGACCTGGATCTTGTGATTTCAAAGTCCTACATCTCCTCTGATGGTGGATGGCTCATGGATGGCAAGTCCTTTTTCTTATTATTATTTTTAATTTGTTTTTGAATGCGCATAAATAAATAAACACTTGTTATATTTGATGGTGATGTTGATGGTGATGGGCATGGTTGATAATACAGTGTTCCACGTGACGGACCACCAAGGGAAAAAGCTGACCGACCAATCACTCATCCTTTATATCCAACAGGTCAGTCCATTTCCAATTTTTATTTTTATTTTATTTTTTTATAATATATACAAGTATCATCATTGTTATTTGTTATTTGAAACTGAAAAAAGGTTTAGATGTAATGCAGTCGCTGGTTGTTGGGAGGAAAGAGAGTGCCAGAGAGGTCAGGACTTGTTTAGGGGAGGCTGGTGGGCCCAGGACACCTGGCGGCAGAACACACTGTCTTGGAGTTCACGGCGGCGGACCGGCCAGGGCTCTTGTCGGAGGTCTCCGCCGTGCTCGTCGAGCTAGATTGTCACGTGCTGTCCACCCAGGCATGGACACACAACTCACGTGCCGCTTGCATCATGACTCTTGTGGACACCCCTTCCGCCCGGCCCATTGTAAGCCGTGAACGTTTGGGCTATGTGGAGGAACAGGTTGGGAGTGTAGTGGGGGCCCATCGTGGGCCTGGTGAGAAAATGCATGTTAGTTTAAGTGGGCCCACTCCCTGGTCGAGTCCATAGTGAGCGAAGGTTGCACCAGTTGATGCTGGAGGATGGGGACTATGAGGAAAGTCCTTTGCCGTTGCCGGTTGAAGGGGACCAGTTTGCAAAGGTGAACATTGAGGAGAGAAAGAAGGAGTCAATGGGGTTTGGATCAGGTGCGGCGAGGATGGTGACACAAGTGTCAGTGGATAGTTGGAAGGAGAGGGGGTATTCGGTTGTTAATGTTAGGAGTAGAGACAGACCCAAGTTGTTGTTTGATACTGTGTGTGCATTGACGGACATGCAGTATGCTGTGTTTCATGCTGCTGTTAGCTCTCATGGACCGGTTGCTTTGCAGGAGTATTACATCCGGCGAGTAGATGGGTGTACATTGGATGCGGAGGTGGAGAGACGACGAGTTACTCGGTGTTTGGTTGCAGCGATTGAACGCAGGGTATCTCATGTGAGTTTAAGTTTTGTCATTGGATTATTTATGTATTGATTGTTTTCTTTTTTTTTTTTGGTAGTTTGATTATTGATGTGTTAATGTGTATGTAGGGAATGAGGTTGGATGTTTGCATGAGAGATAGGGTAGGATTGATAGCAGAGATCACAAGAGCAGTACGAGAGAATGGGTTGTCTTTGGCAAGGGTAGAGTGTAGATTGCAGAGGCAGATGATGGTAGGGTCATTTTTATGTGACCGATGCGTCGGGAGGGGAGTGGTCGATGAAAGGAGGGTGGAGGCGTTGCGAGAGCAGATTGGTGCCGGTGTTGATCTGGAGGTGAAGGGCTTATCGCCAATGCAGTCTCGTCGTATCAGCACTAACAACAACCTAGCCTCGTCGAACCATGGTGATGGTAGCAGTGCTAGCAGTGAAGAGAAGCCGAGACTATCTTTAGGGAGTCTGCTCTGGTATCACATTGAGCGTCTCTCCAACTTTGGGTCCATTAGATAATGAGACAAGAGCATGGTTGTGCAGGCTCGGAAGGCTTACAAAGAGAACAACTTTTCTTTTATTTGGCAATAGTATGTAAACAGTTATGTGAATATTAAAGGCAGGCTAGCGAAATAGACCTTTCTTATGCTCCTTTATATTGTAAATACCATCTGTTATGTAAATCCTGTGGCAATCTCATTCATCGATCCACCTGGAGCATGCCATAGATTGTTTTGCCTAAATTTTGGGCCACTGATCACTGCCTCCAAGCAACCAGGGAGCGTTTCAGAAGCACAAGTATTTCAACTAAGAGAAGAACACTGTCAGCCCTTTGCACCCATGTCCTGCACACTGGTCAGGATGTGCTTGCTTTGCTAGAATATAAGAGTAGCCCATGGGGGAAACTGTACATAGATATCTTCACTAAATGTCACTAAGTATCATCCTCATCCTCAAGATCACTGAAGGAGACATCTTCAATTCCTAAGGTAATAGTCCTAGAACGTGAGTTGTTCCATTCCCCAGTCTCCTCTTCTAGCCACTCATCATCATCATCATCATCATCATCATGGATAGAGTTTTCGGAAGCACTCCAAGGAAGGCATTTATTTCCAGTTCGGACTTGTGACTGTTTCATAATCACCGACTTATCAATACTATTATTTATCCCCATGATCTCGGTTGGGTGTTTTTCAGACACAAAGTCAGTGATAGGTAAACTGGAGGCTTTTCCAAATTCAGGCAACAAGGGTCTTTGTGCATAAAGAGTGCTTGATGATCCTTGTGTTGACAATTTTTCTTCAGGTGAAAATGAACCGAAACCCTCATTTTTGAAAGCTAAACCTTTACTGGTTCTCAATAATTCTGGCCTTGCCTGATTTTGCAATTCTTGCAACCATCTTGCTCGGGCTTCCACAACCTGTGCAAGTTACAGGAGACTTTAAACACTAAATGACATGTAAAACAAAAACTATGAAATGTCTTTCATTTGAGCAGAAGTAGATTGCCTGGATTCTTAATTCAAACGGCAGTTAAATTAATACAGTCAATCTCTAACCAGATGACTGGATTACACAACGAGCATGTCACAAATATAACCTACATGGCATAATGTTGAATGCACTTTGCTTGACTAGTAAAGTGGTCAGCTAGGTAATATTAATAAATTCTCATCCCTTCCGCTCAAGAGCCCAGGTGGACGAAAAAGAAAATGTTTGACAAGATCAAATTTCGATGTTTGATATTTACAATCAAGATATATGTTTCAGGATATGTAGAGAAATAAAAAGCTTGACCAAAAATGTTTTACAACTTCACCGAGGTCTAACATCTACAAACATTTACAAGGAGCAACAAAATGACACAAGTTCACCATAGTTATCAAATCATCAGATAAGCTGCTAATATCTGAACAACCGAATAACATGGGATTGGTTTTGGTTAGAATTTATATTGTATGGATTATGGATATGAACGAGTAACAAGCCCACATACCTGACGTGTTGATAGAAGTTCAGCATCATGCTTACTAAGTCTGGAATGCAAAAGCAGAAAATAGATTTTCCAAAAGCATCCCTCGCTCATATGGGTTGGGCAAAGCTCAATTTTCAGAGCGGCCAGCCTTGGTTCATGATGCTGAACAACCAAGGCATGCTCTTCTTGGGCATCAGACATGTCAAAAATCTGCAAGAACAAGGAATACTAAGTAAATTTCATAACCAACACCAAAAACAAAGCTGTAATGATGCTCTAAGCATTTGTCTGCTTCTTTCTAGTATAATACTAGTTGATCATTCATCTCAATCTCAAACCACTCCCAATAGATGTTGCAAGGGATAGTTATTCCTTCAAAACTTACCAAACTATAGCCAAGGAACTTGGGTTTACTTAAATTTGAACAAATCCTAACTTAATTCATACTTTAGATTTTGCAATGAATATATAAAGGGGAGAATGTGACATGTAAATAGGAACCATCGAAGCTATGCCAATCGCTAAGCTAAGGTTGGGGGTGTCAAAATCAAGTATTACTAAACCTATTTCAAGAAACATTCAGTGCATGCCAAATCAGAATATAAGGCCTTAAAGCAAGCATCAGAATAAAACACAAAGTACCAATTCATATTGTAAAAATTAACTCCGATTTAGATGCATCCCCTTACTAAATTCTCTAAAGCATATGGCTTAAGGCCAGTTAAAGGTTTAAAATAAAACTAACCCAAATTATCTCTATTTTGAATTCCATCTTTCACCTTCTTTCAAGACTGTGCAGTCTTAAAGTGGTCTCAACCCATCAAACTAAAGAACTAATATAATTTCCCACTCAATACTTTTGAAGGACTATGTAATACTTCAAAGTTAAACTTCACATCTAATTGTAAAAATCAATTACTCAGTACAAATAATCAGGGTAAAGTGACTGTGTGCAAGGCCAATAGAACCTCGAATAAACTAGAATCTCCCATATCCACCATTTACCATTTTACTTTTACCATGAAATCCAAAACACGACTTAATACTTTAACATGGAATCTCATTATCAATAATACCACAAATTCTAGTTCTGGGACATCCAACCAACACTTAAATTTCAATGATATACAATAATAATTATAAACAAATCATTTAAATAAATTATTAACCACGCTATCCTCAAATAACTAAGGAAATACAATAAACCAAAATAAAGACAAAAAGATCAAAACACAACCTTTTCAAAAAATAAACCAGAGCAGTGTATAACACTGGAGAAATTCCCAGCAATCCAAACACCACTAATTAACTCAAACTAATGCCAGTACTTTAATGCAATGAATGCAATTGAATCAGAAATTTACTAAAAACTATCACCATTCAAAAGAAAAAGCTAATAAATTTGATTCACTGGTATGAACAAAAGCCAACAAATAAATAAATAAATACTAAAAAGGAGGAAAACAAGAGCAAACCATCGGGTTCTTCTTCATCCTCGTACAAAGGGAAATCCAGCCATGTCTCCGGATGCATCGCAATGTTCCTGGCGAACGCAAGCACCTCAGCAGTAACCCCAATCGCCCAGCCTCCCTCACTCGTTCCAAGCTCGTCCTCTGAATCATCGGAGCCAAAGGGCAGAAAACTAGATGCGATCTTCGATATCTCAGTGACTGCCTTGTTACTGGAGATCCTAGAGATCCCGCTCCTAAACCTCCCGCTGATCTCCGCGAAATCGCTCCGGATCCCGGCGATTCGCTGTGACTCTGAGACCTCAGCTGGGTCCGAATGGCAGGAGGGCATTGAAACGGCGGAGGTATAGGAAGGCGGCGGTGCGAGGAAGGAGGCGACGCCCCAGAACTGGTGCGATAGGGCTTTGGTGAGCTCCGAGAGGTCCTCTTTGACTCCACGGGTGGAGCACTCCGATCCTTCTTCTCCTCCTCGTTTCTCAAGGTTTGTGTCGTAGCTCTCATGGTGGCCGGCCATGGCTTCAGGATCGTCGTCGGCGGCGGCCATGGTGGCGGCGGAAAGGGACCTCGCCAACCACGCCATCATGCGATTTCCGGCGAAGGGGACGTGCTTCTATAAATCCGAAACCAAGCTGGGCCCCACTTTAGATTGAAAATGTTGTACACGTGTCATTTAGTGAATGGTTAAATATTCTGGCCTGTGATCTAAAATGAGCCCATGGTGTGCATGAACGCTGCCAAAGCCCAAACGCTGGAAGCTAGCCGCCTAAAATACAATCCACTCTTTTTAATTTTATATGTACACGTGTCTCTTGCTGAATGGATGTCATTTGTGGGGAGTTTTTTAGATGGGTCCTCAACTGTGCTCCTGGCCTGCTGAGTTAATAAAAAAAAAAATTAATAATATTTCATAATTTAGCTCCCATGGCCATGAGGTTGTGTTTGGATGAGGGGATTGAGCACTGTTGGCATGGGATTGATTGCTAATAGAAATATATATAGGTGCCGTTTGTTTGCAAGGAATGGAATTGAGTAGGAATGAGATAGAAATGAGAATAAGGGGGAATAGATTAGGAATGGAAGAAAAAGCCCATGTTTGGTTGGAGGGAGTATAGGAGAGTAATTCATTGGGAATGGAAAAAGTAAAAAGAAGAAATATGTGAGAAATGTCTCTTGTGCCCTTATTAAATAAATAATAAATAAATAAATAAATATATTAGTTAATAATATTGTTTTATTTATAATATGTTATTATTATTATTTAAATCTTTTTTATTTTTTATAATTAATTTTTACAATTAATCTTCATTATTATTATTGTTATTTTTTTACAATGTTATCATTTTATTTTTTTGTTATTTTTATAATTAATTAATTTTTGTTATTATTATTATTTTTTTATAGTATTATTTTATTTATAATATGGTATTTTTATTATGTTTTTTACAATGTTCTTAACATTTTTTCTAAATATAATATATATATAAAAGAAAAGGACAAAAACATGATGGAAAAACAATTGAAATTAAGGGTAAAAATGGACATTTTTCAAATCCGGATCGGGCAATCCTCAAGAAAAATGAGAGGAATCCTAATAAGGGTTCTCCCTCATCTCATTCCTCAAAGACTCCTCCCTCATTCCTATGCCTTCCAACCAAACAAGGGATTGGACTCATTCCCAATCCAATCCCACTCCACTCCTTGCAAACAAACAACACCATACTTATGTTTGGATAATTTACTATTAGTTTAGTAATGAGTACTATAGATAATTGTATGGTGCATAGTAAAAGAATTGAATATCTCAAATTTGGGGGGCATGGAGGGAATAAACACTATTGATAGTAAAATGACATTTTTACCCATACTTAAGACTTAATTAAATAATAACAATTAATTTAAATAACTAATTATAATAATTAAATTAAATTATAATAAACATAAACTGAGTCATTTAAATATTATAATAATCAAAGTGAAATGACAGTTTCTCAATTACATAGATTTAATTAAATAAAATAATTAATAAAAGTATTTAATAATTATAAGTAAAGTGAAATGACATTTTTGCTCCTACTTAAGACTTAATTAAATAATAACAATTAATTTAAATAACTAATTATAATAATTAAATTAAATTATAATAAACATAAACTGAGTCATTTAAATATTATAATAATTAAAGTGAAATGACAGTTTTGCCATTACATAGATTTAATTAAATAAAATAATTAACAAAAGTATATAATAATTATAACTAAAGTGAAATGACATTTTTGCCCATACTTAAGACTTAATTAAATAATAATAATTAATTTAAATAAATAATTATAATAATTAAATTAAATTATAATAAACATAAATTGAGTCATTTAAATATTATAATTAAATTAAATTGGTTAATGATAAAAAATTATTTATTCTAAATATTTAATTATAATAATTATAGAGACTAAATATTTATTTATATGTAATTATTTTATATATTAATTTATCGTTACTTATATTAAGGGCATTAAAGTAATTTACATACAAACTCTATGTCACTTTTTCCATTCCCAATATTTATTCCTTTCAACCAAACATCTTTTTCATTACCATTAACAGTACTTTTCTCATTCTCATTACCATTACCATTCCTATTCCGTGATCCAAACGGACTCAAGTGTTCAGAGAATTCAAAGAGTATCCTGTTTTACTATATTATACTTGTGTGTTTTTCGTTATATTTATGTTTATTAAATTTGCTCCAAGGGTTGGTTTGGTTCGTGGTAATGACATATTACCACATAACGAGATTATAATAATAATATGGGTGTAAATGTTATATAATTAAAAATATTGTGATAATTTGAAATAACTATATTTGGTTGGAACTCTTACTACTATGAATAGTTCATTACTGTGTTATGCGATTACCACATATTTGACTATCCAATATAGATACCAAATTTAGTGGTAATAGAATTATCAACTATCTTGGTAATATTCTCATATTGATAATGTGATATTATCATCCAAATTACCACTAGTGTAATATTAAGCGTGGTAATATTTCTACATTATCGCGAACCAAATGACTTTTAATAGTGAAGTCTTTGTAGTCATTTTTTAGCCCATGTTTAAGCATGCATTGAAAGCAGGGCTGTAAACGAGCCGAGCGGAGCCGAGCTGAGCCGAGCTTTGCCTTGTTCAAGCTTGGCTCGGTACTATTCAATCAAGCTTGAACTTGAGCCGAGCTTTCTTCGAGCTTCATTTTTTATGTTCAAGCTTGGCTCGTTACTATTTAAACCGAGCTCGAGCTCTAATCGAGCTTCTTTCGAGCTTCATGCTCAAGCTCAACTTGTTAAGAAAAAAATTCGAAGCTTAGACTTAGCTAGCTAACTTGATTAAGGCTTGACTATTTTTTTTTATATTTTATTTTTTTATTTAGTAAACTTATTTAATGAATCATTATCAAGTGTGACTCAACTCGATTTGAGTTTGATTATATTAATGATTGTTACAAATAAAATTGTAAATGATACTATAAACGAGCTTTTAATTATACAATAAACAAGTTCTTCACAAGATTTAATGAGCCGAGTTTGGTGGTGTTCAAGCTTGGCTCGTTTATTTTATGAGCACATTTAACTTAATGAACTAGTTGACCTGAGCTTTAAATGAGCTTAGCCTTCGAATAGTAGTTTATAGCCCTATATGTGTAACTCAAATTGACAACAATGAGATAGTCACATATACATCTTAATATATATATATATATATATAAAACGAGCTCACAATCGAGCTTATAAACGAGTTTGTTCATGAGCTTGGTCACGAGCCAAAACGAGCCGAGCTTTTGGCTGCTCAAGCTTGGCTCGTTTATTAATCGAGCTTGAAAATGATGTTCAAGCTTGGCTCGTTTACAATATGAGCTAAACACGAACGAGCCTTTATCGAGCCGAACACCGAGCTACTCACGAACGGCTTGGCTCAAATACACCCCTAATTGAAAGGCATGATAATGGATTGAGGGGCACAGTGTATGCCCCTCAAACCCTTTATTGTCATACTCATCTCCCCTCATTTTGGGGGATTTAGTATGCCTTGATATGTTATTTACCTTTATACCCCTTACAAATAAAGAAATGACATTCGGGGAAAATTTAGCATTTTTATGTGATTTTTTTAATTTTTGAATAATGTTTTGAATAAAAATTAAAAATCTCATTGTTGTTTGTATTCATTTTTAAAATATTAGATTTATTAAAATTTTAGAGATTTAAAAATAATTAATTTTGAACATTTGTTTATTTTTAAATTAAAAATAATTAAATTTTATTCATCAATTAAAATATATAAATTAAAAATTTTATTTAGAAAATAAATACATCAACAACTTATTTAAACAAATTATAGAAATTAGAATTATTTAATAATTGTTACCTTTATAATTAATATATATTATTTAATTAAAATATTAGAGGGTACAAAAGCAATTTTACTAAAATTTTCCTCTATACTCTCTTTTATTTCTATCTATATTCCCTCCAACCAAACATTACTTTTGCTGCCAACCCCTAATCGCCCTTCTCTATTTCTATCTCCATTCCCATATTCCCATCACATCCAACCAAACGAACCCTTAATGTTTACTTCTATAGGATTGTGTTCAATTAATTTCTTTTATTATAGTTGCTTCGTTATGCTGTATTTTTGTTTTCCTTTAACGAAAGGGTGTGGTTTATCCCTTTTGTTAATAAAATCTCCGACTATAATTATTTTATATATTTATTTATTATTATTGTTTGTAGTTCATTGTTTTTCTTTTGTGGTTTATAATTGTATAACCTGGTTAAATTTGAATGTTAGTCGTTATCAATTATGACCAAAATTTTTGACTGATTTGGATGTAATTAATTGTGACTTTATTTCTTCTATGATTTTACAACTGATTTTCTGCTTTTAAGTTGGCCCTGATCCCATTTGATTTGCTGTGAAGCATTTAATCTTTTTGAAGTTTGTTTGGTCTTTTACTCATCTATTCATCAATATTTAATATTTTTTACGCAGATTTGAAGTTTGAATATATCTTGGTAAAAATAAAATAAACATGCAACATAACTGTAAGATAGATTAATTATACATTAAAAATAAAAACAATCTTGACGTCCTTGACAATAAACATTAAAACAACACGGTAAAATAGAAGAAATTCAAATCTATTAATTAAAAATTAAGAATTGGAGTATAATTAAGAGTTATATAACAATTATGTGGGCAAGAAATAATGACATTCTAGACAAAGATTGTGACATAAAAAATTAAAAACTTAAACCTAATAAGAAAAACTTTTAAATGTATGTCTTGTAGTAGATTATAATATATAAAAATCCCTTTTGACTTGATCTTCAACACTAAAATCATCTTGGAATGGAGACAGCTGTTACAAGAGAAAATTCTCCTAATTATTCTCCATCTTCTCTGGTTTTCAAACTAAATATATATATATTTTTATGTGCGTCAACGAGGTAACATGTGCACACTAGCACATACTTCACAGTTCACACTTGCAACCAAACAAAACTCAAATGGGTAACTGAATCATTATGACTTTTCTTACATGAAAACTTTGACAATGCATCATTCTCTTTATCCTTTTTCATTGCGACAAGTGGTTAGTTAGAGTGCACGATTTGAATTCTCATCAAGCCCATACAATTAGAATCACGTACGTACAATATATAATTAATCCTTTATTACCTCTGAGACATTTCATTAATTACATGCACGTACGTAGTTTAGCAATATTACAATTTTATTTATAATAAAACAACATTAGCAATGTAATAATACATGTAATCCTAACTTCCTATCTAAACAGGAAGCTGGTCATTAATTAGCAGAATACAATAAATAAACACCGGTGAATGCTAATTAAGTATATATATATATATCCTCAAAGCACAGGGCTGCTGCCATGGTCCAAAGCAGACAAAGTTCCAGGGCTGAGTAATGGAGACAAACACCAGCCAGAATAAAACGGCTGAGAGATATTGAACCCCATGAAGCCATTGTTATCTAGCAAAGGACCAGGACCAAGCTCAACTTGGCTCTGAACAGGCTGTGGCAAAGGTCTGGGTGCCAACTCAAGTGGAGCCGGCATCGGTGCAGTGTCTCTAAGAGGCCGTGACCCAGCCTGTTTTGGTGGTGCGCCGGTGAGTCGTTGCACTAGTTTACGGAATCCACGTGGCTCAACACGGTAAACTCTTGGAGGTGGCTGCTCCGACCGGCGCCAAGACTTCACCGGCGGCTTCTTAATGGAATGAAGTGTTGAACTGAAGTGTGGCTGTGGTTGTGCTGGTGGTGGTGGTGGTTGTGAGTGTGTTTCCGGTGTGTAAAGGTGAAGAGAGAGTGGAGGGAAAGAAGAGTCCATTTGGGTTTTGGGTTTGGGTTCAGAGCTTGGAGTTAGTTTGGTGAGACAGTTGGGAAGGATATGTGAGGGTGTTTGTTAGTTTATATAGGGTTGTGATTTGACGTCAGCGTGGCGGCTAGGGCGTCGCCCACGTGGCTAAATGGTCAAAATAAGTGGGCTATTTATATGGCCCCGCCGCCCGTCGTCATTTCTCAACTGTGTCTGTAGCTTGTACTTTAACATCAAAGATTGGACTCTGATTAAGGAGATAATTAGATTAGGGGATGATTAATGCTTTTGGTTAGTGGTCTAATGATTTAATTATGGGTTTTGAATTATTGAGTTGAAATTTGTTCATTTGTGTGGGGTAATGTCACTGAAAGCTATGTTTCTCTCAATGAAAAGGATCGATGTTGGACATTGTTGTTTTGATTATGTATATAAAGTTTATGAGCTTTAGCCATACACTGTCAAGCGCAATGGAACAAGTGAGTTTAGAGGTGGAAATTGATTTTATCACATCAATACTGTAGCATTAATACTATGTAATTTTTGTAGAAATATTGTATATTTACCATTTATTGGTTTGTTGTGTGAGTAGGGGAAAAATCATGAGAGATCATCCATCAGCTCCGTCAAAACTATCCTCCGATCCGAAAGAGGGTATTTGAATAATATGGGGTTTTTTTTTTTATTTAGACTGATGTGATAATGATTAATGTAGGTGTTCTGAATATAAAATATGGGTGTATTTGAATGGTTAGTGGGTATGGTTTAAAATCTTGCTATATGTTAGTGTGGATGTTCAAAACTTGCTTATGACCTTTGTTTTTAAATTCCATTTTTTTATGTTAAAAATTATAGAAATTTTAATAAAAATTAAAAATTACATGTTAATTTAAAGAATTAGTAATTAAAAAAAAAATTAATACCGCTAAACAATATTCCTATCTCACGGTACATGATATTTGACGGGCGGACTGTTACATTATATTTTAGCTTTTTAGCTGTTCATGAGATGCCATGTCAAATATACAACAGTATTTTATAAATAAATTATAGTTTGGTTGCCTAAGATGGATCAATTTTAGTTTTTTCAGAAAATTCAAAACCAGGAGATGCAAGTTTTTTTTTTTTACTTATAAATCTCATACATTTAGCACCAACAATGGCAATAGTTCAAATTATGGTTTTTATATAAATATAATATTTTATATTATTTTTATTGGAAATAATTGTTTTGTTTGATAGTTTTTTTTATGTTTTGTTTTTTAGCCCCTACCAAATAGTTCTGGTTCCGCCACTCTGTGTGAGGAATTTTATTCTCCATCTTTTCAACATTATTAGATTGGGAAAATTTTCTATTATAGGGTTATAGTGCCTCATATATTATTTTTGGCACACATGCAAATCATTGCTATAACACATTAACACCAATTAGTCCACCTCATAAGGTAATCTCTAAGATGTTGTTAAGATGCTATAACTTGAAGACAATTGTATATATTTGTCTCCTGAACGACTCTTGTATAAAATGGAGTCTGACACCATTGTAAAAAAAAATTATGGGCTTTTAGGTGTTATGATGTAAATATAATTATTGAATATTAGTAGTTATTATATATATAATATGATAAAAAGTAAAATGAAGCACCGGTAATTTAAGAGAATAGATGCATGATTTTAATTTTATTATTAATGATTTACAGAACCCATATGAATCTGTAATAAGCAAAAAAATTTAATGAAAACTTTTTGAAAAATAGGTGATGCACTGGAGGACGTCATGGATAAATTTTGATTCGGCCTCCATTGGATTAGTACTCAAATAAAAGATTTTTTATTTTTTTTTTATAAAGAGAAAAGGACTTTTTTAAATGTTTCATGGGACCTAAGTTCAACTAAAACATTATCAGATGGTGGATGAACACGTCCTTTTTTTTGGCCAGGTTGTAATTTAATTATATATATATATATAAATGTATAATTATGAATATAAAACCAACGTAAAAGTCTAATAAGACTGATATCTTGAACGGTGACCAGAACAATACTGAAGGTTTGACCATTTAGGAACAATCAACATCATCAACAAAGGCTGGTCTGAAAAATAATAATAATAATGCCGCCTTGTTTGTTTTAAAGATCCATATGTTGGGACTCTCCCAGTGATCAAAATTGGCTGAAAATTTTACTAACCAATTTCGTGAATTGTCTTTTTTATTAATTTGAAGTTATGGTTTAGTAGCTTGTGGTCTAATTTGTAATATCAAAATGCTTTCATACGTACGTGGTATAAAAATAGACATGAAATTTTTTTATACTCTTTTTTACATTAGTAAAATATATATTGGTAAAAACCAATTATATTTTTTTGTATATTAATTTAAAACCATTAAAGTTATAATTAGGGGTAGATTTGAATGGTTCTTAATGGTTCTTAATTTATACATATTTTTAATAAATTGAATAACAGTAAAAAAATAAATTTAATTTTAAATTAAAGAAATTAAACGTTTTGGCACTATTTTTAAAAATAAATGGTACTAAAATGTTATAACTCAAATTGCTCAAATTAATAAAAAGACAAATTCAAATATATGTATATATATATGGACTCTAATTGCTCTTCGACATCTTTATTTTGTATTTGTCTCCCCGTTTGACACATCTCCTTTGCTCTATATTTGTCCCATTAAGGAAGTCATTAGTTATCTTTATAATGCTATTGCAAATAGCATTAGGTTTTTTTAGAAATCATTAATTTTCTCTTCCATATATTAAAAGTGTGTATGTGTATATAAATTTTTTTTATCTAGACAAATCGCATAGCATGATAAAGATCTAATTTTATTATTTTGGAAGCACGGAGAATTACAAAGGAAAAATTACAATGAAAATCCTAATTTATAAAAGATTTTATAGAAAAAAATTCAAATGAAATAATAGTAAAATTTTTTGTTATCACACATGCATACAATTAGAAATTATATTGCTCCACATGTTTTTACAATAATTAGATCAACTACATTATAAAAAATATATAATAAATTATTTAAATGACATCTGATTAGTGAATGTATAGAGTCCAAATCTTAGACCTTTCATATAAATTTATCACATTTTTAAACTTTCGCTACCATTCACCTATTGTTGTGGTGGTACTGGTTGAGTGTTTTTTTAAAAAAAAAATAGATAAATCTTATACATTAAAATAAAAAAAACAGTACAAAGTAGGTAAACAATAGGGGACAAAGACACCGGAAGAAATACAAAGAAATAAAAAAAAAATCCACTAACAGTTTATGGTTAAGTTTTTTTGAAAAAAATATTTAATAAATAAAATATTTTTTTTGGCCACAAGGCCCATGACTTGTTGACATTCTCAAAAACAAAAAAACATTGATTGCTATTTCACATGTATGTTAGGTCTCTTCTTCAAAGCAATTCATGGAGTACATTGGAAAGCAAGATGGCTGTTTACATGAGTTCATGTTGCCGTGTTATAACTGAGAAAAATCTTAAACTTAAGGTCATAGACAATGGAGCTTTAATCAAGTTTTGAAATTGGAAAGGCAAGAGTTTGGAAACAATATATACACATATACATACACAAATATATTTCAGCGGAAACATTAATGTTCTTGCATCAAATATTTCTCACCAAATTGAATGTCAAGAGAGAAAGATATGGGTCTAAATTTTGCTGATTGTATCCTGTTAGATTTATGCATTGAGACAAGAATACTTGTTCACTGTGCTGCTTGCTGTTGCAGAAGTTGTCTTGTCAGTTGCCAAAATGTTGTCAGTTTTGTTGTTTGACATCGCACACACGCTAATGTTGGTCTGGGAATAGATTGAATAAGTTTTCTATAAACACAATAAATAGATGATTACTTATTTTAAAAGTTCAGGAAAGAGAAGAAGTGCGTGTAGTAGTGAAGGGAGCCTCTAATTATTAGAAAAAAAAAATACACCGCATGTATTAATTAGTGGTGGAAAAATCATCTCACCCTAATTTAACTCCCATGCATATATGCATAATATTAAAAAGTTTGACTCTTTTCTAATACAGAAAAACATAAAAATAAAAAAATTGTGGCAATGTGGGAATTCTAAAGCTTAGATAGAACTTCATCATTTATTAAGCCACAACTAAATTAACAAACCAAATACCGAATAGGTTGTAAATAACTTATCTCCATTGATCATCTGACTGGCATTTACAATGTACTTGTCGATATATCATATTTCTTCACTTAATTAATTACTTACCTCCCTTGCTTTACCTGTAACATATATTACTAATGCTATCGTTTAGTGAAATGCAATCTCTCAGGTGATGGGAAACTTTGGATTCTTGCCATTAGTGTTTCTCATATGATATGTTCTTGTTAATAATTTTCTCATGATAGAGACATTAGATCTCCCTTCTCAAAAATTAAGATCTCCAATTTATTCACCATCCATGCATGATGTGATGCTTACTTTTGAAGATTTTAGGAAATGACATTCATTGATTAAAATCACATCATTATTTTGTTGATTTTGGATGCATCACTTACTCACATCTACTCATTACTTATCCATATACATTAATTTCATTCTCAGCCACTCAGAAGGGCGGATCACCTCCTCGTTACATGCCCGGTTTTTGCACGTATATGGGCAAATTATGGGGCAATTTTCAATATTGCAATGCCTTTCAACACCCTTCTTATGATTTGGTCCAACTGGGTACTCAAGGGAAATCTTAGCCCTAAGTCATTGGCAAACCTCTTTATCCGTGCTGTATGTTGGGTCGTTTGGCATGAACGCAACAATCACGTTTTTAATTTCATTGCCTTAGATTTTCCCCCTTTAATTTGCAAAATTAACCAACTACTTCTTTCTTGGATTCATGCAACCCTGGACCCGATCAAAATCTCTTTGGAAGAGGCTATTCGAAAAATCAAAAGGAGCCTCACTTTCGCAGGCATCTAACCCTTTCTGGATAGTAGCCCGACGAATCACTCATTTAATGGCGAGATGTTGTGATATTTATCATGCTAGAAATCTTTTGAGCTCCAACAACCCCAACTCTATTCCCTTTATCAGCTTTTTTTGTCCTTCGTTTCCCGTCTGGTGGTAGGACATATTTACTTTTGGTGATTGTCCCATTTCTTCTCCTCCCCCTCGGTCTTTATATTGTAATCCTCCCAGTTTGCCCTATAATCTTTCTTTAATAAAACGTGGTTTATCCACTAAAAAAAAAACTTTGGTGTCTATGATGATATTTGGCTTCTAATTCATGAGAACATTTGGTTTGAAGGATCATAGATTTCTTAATTACTAAACTCAAACACATCTTAACTTAATATTTTAGACATTAAATTTCAATCACCCAAATGTCAAAACAAGAAGAATTTAAGTATTTTATTCAAATATATGTATATATATGTATACTCTTTTATGATCATATCCAGTAGGAATCGGAGAGGATCAGGTATTTCGTATACTTGTCCAAAATTGTGATGGCTCAAGTCATTTATATGCTGCAACATGTCTCACGCCCCCCTTCTGATTCTATTCAAAACATCTCCTTTCAACATTCAGTGTATTTCGTCGTCATATACATGTACCAGGTCTGTCACATTTTTTTTTTTAGACATATGATAAGTGCATATATAACTAAACATGTATATATGTAAGTCAAACACATATATATGTAAGGTCTGGAATTGAATATCTGGCTATGTGCTCTTATTGACGATATGGGTTTTGGTTACAATTCCGCATCCACAACTTTAGATCGGTTATCACCACTGTATTCAATAGATTTTGAATTTAGACAATAAAATTTTCACACTGGTGATTGTCACTAAATTAAAGACCCATTAATTTGCTTTAATCAAGCTTTTATAAAATTAAATAAACATGTAATTAACTATAAGTCCCTCTATAGTTTGCAGATGCATTAAAAATCAATTGAAGTTTGCTTATTCGTTAGAGGTTCCTTCTTTTCAAAATAATTCTCATCAAATCCGGAAGGCGCTAATGAGTGTTAAGGTCTAATTAACTGGCCATAGAAATGTCATTTTTGTCCTTTGTTAAAATTCCAAAATCCAAAGGCAAGGAAATGACGAAAATACCTTGAACTGGCATTAGAAACAGCTCAATGGTTGGAAACCCACCACCCGTAACTGCCTAGGCGGCTCTTGGTCTTATACTTATATGCGTTGTCGCAGTGAAAACCATTCTTCTTCTTCGTTCGCCTATGACTTTCTTCTTTTTGTTCATTCGCCGATGACCTTGTTCTTCTCTTCGCACTCTCGTCTTTCGACCGAAGTTCTCACAAACTCATGAGCCTTCTTGCAAACCAAAACACTAGCAAAAAGGTAAAGAGAAGTTGGCCGACTTGCTGCATATTGGTATTGTGTGCTTTTCTTGTGTATTTTTTTAGGTTTCCTGTGTAGAATCCGACTTTCGGCTGTGTGGGTTTCAGGCATTCGTGTGTATTATTTTGGGTTTTTGAGTTTTTGTGTAATATACATTTCTTCCTGTGTAAAATATCCTCATGCTATTTAAAATCTGATGATTTTGTGTAATTTCAATTGAATACAAAAATGGCTTGCACTCTAGTCAATGCTAAGTGTTACCTGGCCCTTGTCGTGGAGACAACAGAGACCGTGAATTGTAGTAGCCATCCTTCGCCTTTGAAATGAGCCATAGCACAAAATGCCTCTATAATGACTAATAACTGCATAAACATTGGAGAAATCCATAGGTTAAAAAAAACATAAGAAGGATGTAACCGAAACTAAACTGCACCACCGACAAAACTGAATGATCTGAATGGAGATGTTGCTTACTTGAATGACAGAAAGAATGAGGCAATGAAGAAGAACAACGACAATGAGAAAAAGAACAAGAAACAGAGGATGAAGATGAAGATGAAGTAAGTAAAAAAGGATGAAGATGAAGTCTTCTGCCATTACCTACCAAAAGATTGATGTGATTGGGAGGGAGGCAAAAAAAATCGGCATTTCTGTTATTAGAGTGAGAAGCCTCTAATGGGTGTCATAGAAAGTAGTAAAAAAGAAGCTACAGAAAAGTATGAATTATATGTTATTTTGAAATATGAGAGGGACTGCAGAGAAAAAATGAAATTCATAAGGATTTTGAAATAATTTTTCCTTAATAAACCATGTTGCATAGAAATTAAAAAAAGAAAAATCATATCTAGTGTATATGTATAAAAATAAAAAAGATAATAGGAGAAATGTAGAAAAGTTAAGGGTTAATTTTTCAGTTAGTCACCTAACTATAACTAATTATCACTTCGGTCACCCAACTTCAAAACGTATCAAAATGGTCACTCAACTAATAATGTCTTTCACCAGTCAGTCACCAAAGAGATTCTGGCAAATAAAATCCTACGTAGTAGCCGGAATAGCTGAGTTAGTATTATTTAACCATGTCAACAGTCTAATTTGGCTTGTCCACGTCAGAGAAACTTGCTAACTCGGCTTAAGACCCTCCACATCATCATCTTTCTTCTTCGTTCTTCGTCCTCAATTCAGAAGGAGCGAGGGGACGATGTCTTGTGCGGAATATACCGTAGTTTTCGGTGATGGCGAAGTCGTGGAGGAAGGATGGCTCACGAACGGAGAAGATGGGAACGTCAGCGAGCTTGTTGCCATCCTTGTCGAACCGAAAGTAGGTGACGAATGGAGGGATGGGGCCGTAAAGGAAGGCGAAGAGCTCGCCGGTGGTAGGATCTTTCTTGGGATGAGCGGTCATGCCCATGAAGAGTTTGCCGGAGAAGTCTTCACGGCCGAGAATGGAGATGTCGCCATCGGTGGTGGAAAGGTGGAGGGAGTAAGGTGTTGGAGAATGATTTGATCTGGAAATTAGCAACAGTTTCAGAGACATAAAGCTGAATACAGTGAAGCATGGGAAATGCAAAAGTTTGATCAGTCTTTATTTTGCCTGTCTTTGGAACTAGTTAATTGATGTTTTTGTTGTTTATGTTTGATGTTTAAGTATGTCTAAATGATGTTGTATGAACTCTATATATTCTAAATTATGTTATGGTATGAAGCATCAAGTAATTAATATCAATGTGTTCTTCATTCACTGAAACATCTGAGTTCTTGTGCCTTGTTCTTCTTCTGATATTTATCTTGAGTGTGTTTTAGATCCTATCATAAGGGAGGTCTGACTCACTGAGAGCGTAGAGACAGCCGGTGAAGAAGCTTAGATTGGTGTTAGCTAAGCCCGGGCTCCCTCGAGTCACGCTCATTTGACCCAGATGAGGAAGTCAGGGCAGTAGTGACGAGCACTGCGCAGCAACTCGGCATAGCTGTGGAAGCTGGAGAAGACGTTGGGAAGGACAGAAGCGTAGGTGCGGACAAAGCGGGAGAAGAGAAGAGATGGCGAAGAGGAGGAGGAGGGAGTGGAGCATGCCGTCACCGTCAAGAAATGGTGAGGACTGCAAGGGAGATATTAAGGGTTGGGGCCATTGCGGATGTAGACGTCGTCGGCGAGACAAGTTGGTATATGGCCGTGAATGATGGGGCATGGGGTCGGGGGGAGCTCGGAGACCGGGGCGAAGTTGTCGGAAAGGATGTTGCGGGGATCGACGGAGGGCCGGAGGAGAGGTGGGTCAATGAAGTTGTTTATGATATCATCCAAAGCGTTGCAAAAGGTGGCGGCCAGTGAAGGGGATGTGGACGTTCTTAACCCTAGTCAGCAAGTTTCTCTAACGTGGACAAGCTAAGTTAGACTGCTGACATGGTTAAATAATGCTGACTCAGCTATTCCGGCTGCCACACAGGATTTTATTTGCCGGAATCTCTTTCGTGATTGACCGGTGAAAGACATTATTAATTGGATGACCATTTTGATATGTTTTGAAGTTGGGTGACCGAAGTGATAATTAGTTATAGTTGGGTGACTAAGTGAAAAATAAACCCAAAAGTTAATGTGGCCTTCTGATAAGATCCTAAGGCTATCTCTTGCTCTGTTGGGCTGTACCGCCAATGAGTGGATGTGACTGCTCTTTTTTTGAAAGAAAGTCAGGCTTCTCTTACCAAGGGAGTCAGTTCACGCGAGTGTGTATCAAACTGGGAATGTATTAAGATAACCAATATGTGAGGAATGAATTTTAAGTAAACAGTCCGCTTATTTTGAAAAATATTAATTTCTATTTGTTTTAAGCTGGGTGCTTTTTGAAAAATATATTAAAACAATGAATTAACTTAGGTACTTTCCTGTAGTAACTTAGTTTAGGTTTTGTTAACAAAAATAAAACTTACAAATTTTGATCTAATCTTTAATGATATTGTATTGACTGCTCATGCTTGTATTTTAAAGCTTGATCGATTGTTTTTGTTTTGGTTCGCAGTCATCCCAGTGGGTTTGAAAGAGAAGTTGCAAGACTCCATAGTCACTGTTAGGTGTAGTTTGGAGTTCATTAGGTCTCGTGCTGGGGAAACTATTGTAGTTCTCACGATCGAAGAAGATCTATATAGGGTGACAGGATAATTGTTTTTAGCGTCCTTTGGGCTTTGAGGAGGCCCGTTGTTTCTTTTTTTTGGGTATATTTTATTATTGCTCCACAGCTAGTGAACTATGTTCTTTGTTTTGTAACTCTAAGTTTGTTTTAATTTAAAGTGACTTATTTATTTTTTTCAAAAACAAAAAATTTCAAAAAGAGATTATATACCGATAGGAAGTCAAATTATGTGCTCAATTTACTATAAAATCAAATATACAAACTCCATTACACTGCAGTAACTTACTTTTCTTCTAATTAAATATGGAACGCATCCTACAATCACCTCTAAACTAGAAGAATTAGTAATTTATTTTTTTAAAGTAAAAGTTTAAACTAACAAGTGGCTGTGCAAGTGAACTCTACCTAATTTACTAGTTATTATTAATAATATGGAAGAATGAGAGCAAAACTATAAGGGGAGAAATGTGTGGAATGGATCCAATAAAAGGCAGAATGGGAGCACTATGCAGCGTTGTTGGTTGCGGGAACAAGCACAGGTGGAATGGAGGACCCATGTCCTGCAAAACCAAGTCCTTGTATGTATATAAGAAGATGGTGGAACCCAGTACAGGTCCATTCACAAACAAAAACAGCGCCAAGACAAGACCATTAAAATGGCCTACGACATGAATTTTCCAGTCACCATCAAAATAAAAATAAAATGAAATAAAATTAAAATGTTTTCAACTTTTGAATTGCTCACAAACAATTGCTTCAAATTTGTTGGTTATAAATGCACACCAAGGATAAAAATGATGAACCATGCATTATCCTCTGTTGGTCTTACCAGTTACCACAGTGTTTCTTTCCATCTCAGAAAAGAGTTAAATAATTAGTGATGATCAATCATTCATTGAATAGAGATTGAGATTGAGATTGAGATAGAGAGCTGGAGACTGTCAGAAGCGATGGGATGAGTCACAGCCACCAAATGTACTGGAGGTCCACCAATACAAAGACCCATTTGATCATTTGATCAGCACCACCAGTGCACCTAGCACAAGCACCCATCTTTTCTCTTTTGTATATATCTTCTCAGATGGCAATATCTAGTCAAGCAAACCAGCCAGCCAGCCAGCCCACCTTTTTCTCTTTTTCTTTCTTTTTAGCCATCTCATTATCTTACCCACATGAATGGTTTTGGTCTTGTCAACAGATCTCCTCTAAAATAAAGCCTCAATGGGAGTATTCATGACTGACTTTAGTCAATGGTGACCACTGACCACCCCAAAAGTAGCAATTACTATACATCACCACAATCTCACTTTTCATATAAGCAAAAGATTTAGTAGCAAAACAATACAAGCACAAGCAACTTCCACTCCCCACTCACTCTGGATTCTGGATGTTAAGGGATTTGGGAAATCAATTAAATTTGGAAAAACCAAAAGAGCAATTGTAATTCTCTGATTCTCCCTCCTGTTCAAACAAAAATTCACTATGGAAATTTATGAAATACATGGAAAAAAAGAAAAGATGTACATGCCCCCAAATTCAGAAGATGAAACCCCACTGGAAATTTTTGTTTTGACACAACCAAAAATGGCTACCAAATCCTCTGTTTTCCTTTCCTCACAATGCTTATTGAAACAGCAGCTTAAGCAGCAGCAGCAGCAGCATTCCCACATTTCCTGGGTATCTATCACCCACAACCAATTCACCATATAATCATCATCTTCTTCTTCATTGCTTCTTCTTCTTCTTCATTGAATGGTGAAATAGTGAAATAGTGAAATAGTGAAATGGTGAGGTGAGTATTCATTCAGTAATCAGTATACACAACAAGAAGAGCCCAAAACACTCAAGCCAGCAACACAATGTTATGTAGTTTTTATGTACCCAGTTGATCACTGAATGGTTCTGGTGAGCTTGCATTTGGAGATGAAAAGAGTGGCAGTGTAATTGAGACTACAAAGCTTCAACAACTCAGCGGCGCGCTGCTTTCAGCGCCGGATTACAACCACTCTGTAAAACTAGCAAGAGTTTGGCAGCCAACCCGGCTTCGACGGCGAGAGACGCGCACTCGTCCGGGGCAAGCTTGCACACCGCCCACAATATCGACAACGAGGACTGCGTACAAGCTTCAGAAACTCTCATCAAAAGCCTCACCAAGTTGGGAATGGTGTGCGGGCATTCCTTCAATGCAGACCGGCCTTCCGGGATGGCGGCAAGGTCATCGAGGATCTGAAGAGCTTGTTCGAGTGGATCGGGGGTTAATTCAGGGAGTAGCTCGACGAGCTGCGGCACCGCGCCGACGCTGACGACGAGACTGCGCACTTGCTTGTGCGCGCATATGGTTTTCAAGAGGCCGAGGCCGGAGGATGAACCATTGGGAAAGCGTCGATCTTTGATTAATCTTACAAGGCCGACGAGAAGGCTAAGACTAGAGACGATCTCAGAACGGAAGTCCGGCTCCTCCATTAACATCTCGATAAACCTCGTGCAGTTGATCTTGGTCTCGATGGTGCCCTCGTTGAGCATATCGACGACGAGGGAGACCTTGGCTGGCTGCATAAGGTTGGATTTGGAATCAGAGTCGAGGGAGAGGTTTACCAGAATGGCGATCGCCTCCGAGCCGACGGCATGGGAAGTTAGCGGGCCGAGAAGAGAGGAAAGCAACTGGACACCACCAGAGTCGACGATGGTTTTCTTAGTGGAAGAGTGAGCAACGACGAGACGCTGGAGCTCCTTCAGCGCCTGCACGCGAGCCTGACCTTTAACCTTCTTAAGCGACTGAAGAAGCTCAGCAGCGCGGCCCTGGACATCCTCCGACCGCTTCTT
This sequence comes from Dioscorea cayenensis subsp. rotundata, assembly GCF_009730915.1. Lineage (NCBI taxonomy): Eukaryota > Viridiplantae > Streptophyta > Magnoliopsida > Dioscoreales > Dioscoreaceae > Dioscorea > Dioscorea cayenensis. The sequence continues at coordinate 808,693 of NC_052483.1, forward strand.
GATCCGGAGGTACCGCTGTGAAAACCAAGCATGGATGAGCTGCTGAAGAGTACGATTCGGAGTGAGCGCATCGTCCCAGAGCTCCTGCATCGTTGTAGGACAAGTCCGGTGACCCATCGACAGCCATCGGAGGATATTCGACCGCTCATAGGTCTGACCAGTGCACAGCGTCACCGGATCCAGCATCGGCTCGAGCGAGATCGGGCAAATGAAGACAGTAGGGATATCCTCCGCCGCCGCCGCATCCACCTCCTCAATCATCTTCTTCAGATCCACCTTCTCCACAGCACCCACAGCGATCCCTCCTCCACCACCAAGGATCCCATCTTTCACCGCAGTCTCCAGATCTAAGATCTGGCCACCACTTCCCTCCAACCTCCATGAATGCGCTGGTTGCTGATACTGCGGCATTCTCCACCAACAACACTCACAATGTGGAAGACTAGAGATATGGTAAAGTTAGTAGTAGCAGTAAGCAGTCAAAAATGAAGTGGAAATGGAAATAGAAATGGAAATGGAGGTGAAGGAGCTCCGTTGCCAAACTCTATCGTCATCATCAACATCATCATCATCATCACCATCATCATCATTCACTCATAATCTCCTCCACTTCTCTAAAATCCAGTTATCACCATTATTGATCTCCATCTACAACTTCATCTCCTTCCTTTTTATCTTTCTCTCTCTCTCTCTATGTACAAGAGAACAATAAGCAAAAAAAAGTTGAAATCATAGACCAAGAAAGCCCCAGCTCAGACTTGCACAAAAGAAAGGCCTGGGAAAATCTGCTCCCTTAACCCAGCATTCAGGATGAGGTTTTTTTTTTTTAGAGAGAGAGAGAGATGTGAGATGTGCGTGTGTCTTTGTATAATTTTTATTTATTTATTTTGAATTATTTAATTATAAAATTACCATTTATTGAGGTGGGGACCTGAGTGGGTGGTGACCGGATGTAACCGGTCAGCTCCTTCTCGTCACTCTCAGCACATCATCGCACGTGCAAGTTGAGTTAAGAAGGGTGTGGGGGTTAACTTTGACTGATATTTAGTTTTTGCTCGGTTATGTTGTCTTTTAGTGAATGAGATTATATATAATGAAGAATCAGGTGAGATTGAATTGAAGTTTTATTATTAAGTGACTACGTAGTTATTAAACTAGTTAATTTAATTATTAAGCCAAACATAAGAAAACTATTAATGTTTGATTTATCCATAGAAGAAGCTAGATATTGCTTGCATCATGCATGGGCTTACTTGAACTTCACTATCTATTAATTGTACCTACATCACTAAAAAAATTTATTATTATTATTATTATTATTATTATTATTATTTGTTTTGAGTACTGATTCCCATCAAGAAACTCCGAAAGCAAAGTCGTGGCACAAGTAAAACAAATGCAGTTAGTTAAAGCAATGTGCCCAACTTTGATTCCAAACTTGTTTGAGAAATTTCAGAGCATGGAAGCAGTTTTTGGGCTAGTGTTGTTAGTTCTAATCAAGGTATTATACCTACAAATTTCATAGGTCTATCTTCTTCTGCTGATGGACCCAATATGAGATTACAGTGTATTTGATGTGACTTGAGTGGTGAACCTAACCCTGGCTTTCCACTTCTTCACTACTCTTATCTTTCAATTGTTGCTCAATAGTTGTTCCATCCCTTCACTACCAAAATTAAGTATACAAACATTATGTGACTCTGTTGGTAACTAAAGTTCACATTTGTTTGTATTATTATTGGTTAAATCTTCAAATTTACATGCAATTTTATTGGGAATGGAGTGGTCTGCCAACATAATACCAAAAAAAAATACTGAACATGTTGAGGCAAAGCACTGAACATGTCCAGAAGAAGGGTAATAAAAAGAGGTTCAAAAAGATTTAGAGCAGTAATGAGTGTATTATAGTGTTCATAATTAAAGCAGGTTTAACACTTAACCAGGTTTGGGTCCGTGTGTGAGTGTGGTCCCACTAGTCTACGCCCTTCCCGAAACCACACGGCGTACGAGAGTGCACACATCTCGGAGCACCCTACCAGTAAAAATAAATAATTAAATGACAATTTTAAAAGGAAAATAAAAAAAGAGAAAAGCTGGTTTTTTTTTTTTTAATTTCAGGCTTTTTTAATGTTCAAAATCAAATAATTGGAAAAATAATGAATAAGATAAGGGGCATAGAGTGCATAGGGCCCCACGCCACTCGGGTTTGAACCTTTTGAAAAGTGCCACGTCATCATTTGACTGGAAAACTCCAATGCTCTTACCGGTCCTTTCCCTTTGACTCGCCTTCGCCTTCATGCCTGGCCCTCTACCACTTGATTTAACAATTCTTTGATTTTATTTTTTCTAGTGTTTATTAGTCCGTATTTTTTTTCTTTATTGAGATTTTTTCCTTTTCTTTTAGATTTTTTTATTTTAACTTAAAAAATAGAATGAAATTGTGTTTTTTTATATGCCAGTAATCCAATATTTATTTATTTTTACTTACAGGTTTATATACATTGTATTCAAATAATAGCTATATAATTTATTTTATATTTTTATGTATTTATTTATTATTTATAATATGAATAAGTCATCATCACTAAAAAAAAACCCATTAAATAGTAAATCAAGTTTTTAAGAGAGAGGTAAAACGTCAATTTACTGACATTTCTAAATAGTAGATGTAGACAGTTAAATATTTTTTTTCCTTCTTTATAAAAAAAATTAAATATTCAAATAATTTTGGTAAATTTATTATAAAGTGATCAAGAGAAAAAACTGTGTGTAATTTAGGACACAAGATATGACTAGTGATGGTAGATTTTCAAGTTCCCACGTGTAAACAAAGTTCCCTTTTTTTTTCTTTATATGTTTTACTACAAATTTAAAGAAATAAACAACAAATAAAATGAAATGAAAGTATTACAAATGAGATACAAAGAGAAGACTTGCAGCCATGTATGTACAATTAATAGACATTCTCTGTCTAGTCTGAATAGTAACCGGGCTATCTCAACAGGTAGCTCTGCTCTTTGAATGAGAGGGGACCAAGTTAACAAGCATAGAAAACCAGACTACACCAGACCAGGGGTCTTGATGAGGGGGCTGGCCCAGACTTTGGGTCAACATGGTTATCACTCATCACAATCATGTCATACATTTCCATGACACACCTTACACTCTCATATTGTCCGCTTGAGACCACGTCCACATCCACAGCAGCTCACCCACACCTCTTGAGTCTTCTATAAATGTGTTTCTTTACTTTGAGATTATTACTGATCTCTTCTATACCACCTAGAAGTTGGAGATCATTTATAAAAAAAAAAAAAAAATACATACATGATGCACTCCACTAACAATGTATCATCATGACTATTCAAAGTATATATATATATATATATATGTATAGATTTAAGGGAGAGAGAGACAGAGAGATCACAAGATTTGGCAGGGAAATTGTGGGTGACTAGTCAGAGAAGCATTTCTTGATGTTGCCAACTAGTTTTTGGTTGGTTCCTTTGACCATGACCTCAGTGATCAACACACACAAACACATAACGCACTCTTTATTCTATGTATCTCATAAAAGGTGGCTAGTTATATAAAACAAAAGTGCAATGAATAAAGAAAAGCAAAGGCCTCACTGAAAAGAGAACTCTCTTGACTTGCATGTTATGTTGTTAGGAAACCCCCTGCGTGACATGGGTTCCCACTTCCCACTTGGTTTTTTTCTTTCTTTCTTACTTAGTGGACCTCACAGCCCAGCCAAGCCCAGCCCAACATAGTCAAACACATCATTATTTCAAAGGAGTCAGTGGTTGATTATATTTAGAAACCTTTGGTTGTATTTCAATATCTGAATTCACAGATACCATATAATTGAAAATGTAATATAATGTTTGGCCAAATGCCTCTTTGTTGGTTCAGAGTCATGTCGTGAGTTTTAACTCTCCGCTCTCGTGAAAAGTGAGAATGAGTGATGATTGAATCTATTTCTTTTTATAGATAGATAGAATTAAAATTTTTCAAAAATTTTATTTTTAATATGAATGATTAAATTATTAAAAAAATAAGAGCCTGTATAAGCTTGGATGAAGTAAGTGGGGGTGAAACATGTGTACATGTGGGCACTGAAATCACCCATATAACAACTATTACTCATACTCTCAGGAATCTACCCTCACTTGTAATTTAAATTTCACTACTTGTGAAGTGTTTTAACAGGACTCAGTTATCACTAGATTACTTGGTCATTGGTCCCAAAAAAAAACTCTTTGTCTGCACATTAGCGACTGCAAGCCAAATCTTTAGGAAAAAAAGAGAGATATATATATATATATATATAATGTTTGTTGGAAAGTAGTATTTTCACTCTGGGTCATCTTCCTTATTTTATTCACTGAACCTCCAAATACTTGCAATCATACATAAATGAGGCGTTACTTAGTCATTATCCAAACACAAGCTAAGCAAAGGAGGTCAAAAGGAGGGAATTGATGCTCTGAACTTGAGCTAATATCTCATTCACAGCAACCTTTTCCTTAACAAGTGACATATGAGAAACTCCAGAAACATTAATCACCTTCAACATGTGCTGCCCTTCTAAGCCTGACCATAGAGACTCAAGTGCCAACAAGCTCTCTATATTCACACTCCCATCTCCATCTCCATAAAAAATTCTAGGCTGCACATCAAACCCTTCATTCCCATAAACAAACATCTCCGGTGTCTCAACTCCAGTACCAACAATGCATGTCACCGGAACTCCAGGAGCTTTCAAACTATAATACAATGGCACAATCCTTGTCTTATAAGGACACACACCCTCCCCAAATCCAATGTCCATCAGAAACTCAGGTATATCTGATGCCATGTAACTCTTTTTCTCAGTGATCACAAGAGGTTTTCTGTCAAACACTTTGGGTGAAGGCATGAGCCATAAGTTGCTCTCAGAGCTCCTTTGTTCTCCTCTAACTAACAAAGGGTCCACAATGGGGACACCCAGAGTGTAACCAGAAGCGAAGGTGAGCATTTGTAGGACAGTCCCACCCCATGGGACTGACACTGCAATGAAGTGTTTGATGTATTTGTGGCGCCAAGACAAAGGACTCCTGTTGAGGAGTTGGAGCACAAAGAGACCTCCAAGACTATGAGAGATGATGATCACTGGCTTCTTGTCATTGGAAACGAAATGCTGATTCTATTAGTTTTTTAAGGTCCTGCAAATATTGGTTGCCAACATGACAAGGGTGCCCTTCAGCCGCAAGACCATACCGGAAGTCATATGGTGCACCAAATAAGTTCTTCCCACTTTCATATCCCATTTCTTCCAAAGAGTTCACTAGTGTGGCCATGTAGTCTGTTATGTGCCTACAAAACAGAGTATATAATATAATTAAGATTGCTCTATGAAATATCATCCATATTCAGAATTTTCAACTAAAAATACTAAAGAAGAAGATTACAAAGAAGAAGAAGATAACAATCTATGTGAGGAATTAGTTGTTTTGATCTATGTCATACCGAGGTTTATATTTTTGTCACCTGAAAAGCATCTAATGCATATAAATACAGAGTTTCCCAACTTCAATTTAATATAGGATTGATTTAATTCATCTCTCATATAAAATACTAAGCCGTTATCATATTATCTGTTATTCTAATAAGCTTACTTGAGATGAGGGTCAAGATGCATAAGTCCTTCAGTGGAGCCAAAATGGGGAGCCCTTGTCTCTACTCCAGGAGCATTATGGTAGTCATCAAGTTCAGGATCATAGTAGAGCATCATCCTCTCAACGAAGCACTGTGTAAAAGGAGAAATGATAACACTTGGGCTAAACCAGAGCCTGAGCCATGAGCCCTTGGTAAACAGTGCTGATAACTTGCAAATAAGAGTTGATGATTTGTATTTTGGTGTCAGACGAGCTTCTAACTGGTTGCCTCCCCTCCCTGGCACTAGTACTACTGGGTGAAGATCAACAGCAACTGAGTTGCGGCAAAGACACAGTAAAGCAAGCATGAGGAACAGAGTCTTCATTCTTGTGATGTTCCTCTTTGTTTTCTGTTTCTCTTTTTGCCACTGTTAATGCTCCAATGATGGATATCATATGATTGACTACTACTATTCAGCTCTCTCTCTCTCTCTCTCTCTCTCTCTCTCGCGCTTTGTGTCTCTGTCTTTCTCTATCTATCTGATTGTAAGTGTTGTTGTTTACTTTTTTTAATAGATGGCATGATAGTAAATGGATTAGTTGTAGATTGATGGAACTTTTGTGGTTGAGGTTGCTTTCAAATTTTTGGCATGTATCTTGGCTTTATGTTCATGTAACCTTTCAAACTCTTTGTTTCTTATTCCTTATTTATTATTTTTTTATTTATATGTCGGCTTAAATTTGGTTGGACCTCCTATGACTGCAATCGAGTCGACCCGAGTTTTATTATGTTCAAGTTTGGCTCAATACTATTTGAATCAAACTCTAATTCGAACTCGAACCAAGCCTATTCCGAGCATTCTTTGTGAAGCTTAAGCTTGAGCTTTCAGCTTGAGTTGCCACAATATAATAGCTATAGTACAAGTACAATAATTTACTGTATTAATATAAGCACATTATATATGCTACAATAGTTTTAATAAATATAAAATAACTACATTACTAATTTTAAAAATATTTAAATTTCTATAATGTCATATGATACAATACCGAGCTTCTTACAAGCCGAGCTGTTTAAAGCTCGAGCTCGGTTCATTTAGTTAATATACAAGTTTTTTCTAGCCGAGTCTCAAACAGCTCACAAGCAATTTGGTTTGTTTACAGCTTTCAGACCTCCCCTTGTTTATTTTTTGTCATCAAGCACGCTTCTTGTCTATCAATAATTTTTAAGAGAGTGAGGCATAGTATCAAAATTAATATATATATATATATAAGAGCTAAATACAAATATATTAAAAAGCGAAACAAGTTCCTAATATCATCACTTTAGAAGATCTAGGGTGCATGAAGTGCTGCCATACTAGGGAGTGGGTCACCCAATTATGTTCTACGAGAATATATTCAATAGATTAGTTCTGAACAGCCAAAATGCATTGCCTAAATTCTTTGCACTTATGTTGACATGGCCAATTAGTATAATCACCATCATGATTATTCAAGAGCAGATAAATGAGATATAGACAGTTACACATGATCTTCAGACCATTCAAATTAGAGTGCTTAACCTTGATCATAGTAGTTAAAACTACTTGATGTTGCTCTTGAATGAATAACATGAGCCATTTTGCTCTTTTACATTCTTGTGTTGAGAGTGTGAGATGCAAACAGCACCACCCACCTCAAAAAACACTTGACATTAGCTTATAAAAATGGGAAGAGATTGACAAAAACAAGAAAACCTCAAGACAATAATAATAAGATGTGTTTAGCCATTTTCAGGAGACCAACATCAATTGCACTAGTTTATATAAATATTATATTTGCTATGAACTTGTGAGCACAATAACCCTTGTTTGAAAACCAAGTAGCTTGCTTAAATGTCCCACGTCATAATTATTCCTATTTAGTCCAATCCCTCTTTCATTTATTTATTTATTTTTTAACCAATGAAATTGAAACACCTTCCCATAATAACCTTCCCCGGCTCTACTTTAGGCTCCAATCTAGAGATGTCTAGATGTACTCGTTCGAGCAATTTTCTTGGACATTTAGTTCAAAAGAAATAATTATATTTTTAATTAAATTACTAGTTATTTTTTTAATTATAATCAAAATTAATCATATATTTCTCTTCTGATTTGGAGATGACTATCAAACTTAATTTACATTTATTTGACTCCTCCTCTGTTATAATTGGCAGAAAAATGATCCAATGGATTTAGTTCCGTAATAACTACGTGACTCATTGATAGATTAGTAATTATATTTAAAACTTAGTATTTTTTATTTTAAAATTTTTTAAATTAAAATAATTTAACGGGTGATAATTTAGGATTATTTCATCAGACAACCACCTATTGTTGAAGTGTCTGCTCAATATTGATTCTGCTCTGAGTCTTCATCCATAGTTGCTATGTCCCCTGCTGCTTTTGTTTAGGTGTCCTTTAACCATCAATGGTGGTCAGATGTCTCATTTTGATATATGAAGTTTGTGTGCGTCACTCTCTCCTCTTTCTTTTGTAATCCTTTCCTCGGGTCTCTGTTTTCAACCTTTTTTTTAAAAAAAAAATATATATTTTGAGTTATTTATTCACTCTTTTGGAAAAATCGTTCCATCTATCTTTTCCACGTCCTTTTGTTTGGACTTAAATTGTCCTATCACAAGCTTTTCAATATAATCACATTACAGTGTTTTGCACAAACCATGCAAGGCCCATGGTGACCAGCAACGCTAGGAATTTTGTTTTATATACTTATTTATTTTTTTAAGCTACTTAATAGAATATTTACTTTAAATTAAAAAAATATATCTTTTTTACAAATACATATTCTTCTTATTATAAAAATATAATTGCTAGATTGACATTATCAATAGTTCATTGTTTTCATAGTTTAAAAGACGAAAGATTTCCTGTGTCTTTCTTTTGTGTTAATTACCTTTGCCTTTAAATAAATGTGATTTATTGATTTTTTTCCAAAAAAAAAAAAAAAATTCCATGCAAGATTGTTTGAAGAAATTACTAGTGATCTATCTCAGTCTACTTTGCTTATCTCATTTTTAGTTTATTTGCAACATCATCCCATTTCTGTGGTTGTTCTTTCAATTTTTTTAAATAAATTTGTAATTTAATTTTTTTATATTTATTAAATTTTTATATTTTGGTACTAGTGAGCCAATTATATATAACTCAAAATTTCCAAACACAAAGCTTAAGCAAAGGAGGTCAAATGGATAGAGTTAATGCTCTGAACTTGAGCCAGTATCTCATTCACAGCAACCTCATCCTTAACAAGTGACATATGAGAAACACCAGAAACCTTAATCACCTTCAACACCTGTTGCCCCTTCAAACCTGACCATAGAGACTCAAGTGCTAACAAGCTCTCCAAGTTCACAGTCCCATCTCCATCCCCATAAACAATCCCAGGTTGCACATCAAACCCTTGATTCCCATAAACCAACTTCTCCGGTGTCTCAACTCCAGTACCAACAATGCATGTCACTGGAACACCAGGAGCTTCCAAACTATCCAACAATGGTTCAATCCTTGTCTTATAAGGACACACACCCTCCCCAAATCCAATGTCCATCAGAAACTCAGGTACATCTGATGCCATGTAACTCTTTTTCTCAGTGATCACAAGAGGTTTTGCAGCAAAGACTTTGGGTGAAGGCATGAGCCATAAGTTGCTCTCAGAGCTCCTTTGTTCTTCTCTAACTACCAATGGGTTCACAACGGGGATACCCAGAGTGTAACCAGAAGCGAAGGTGAGCATTTGTAGGACAGTCCCACCCCATGGGGCTGACACTGAAATAAAGTGTTTGATGTATTTGTGGCGCCAAGACAAAGGACTCCTGTTGAGCAGTTGGAGCACAAAGAGACCTCCAAGACTATGAGAGACGATGATCACTGGCTTCTTGCCATTGGAAACGAATGCTGATTCTATTAGCTTTTTAAGGTCCTGCAAATATTGGTTGCCAATATGACAAGGGTGCCCTTCAGCTGCAAGACCATACCGGAAGTCATATGGTGCACCAAATAAGTTCTTCCCACTTTCATATCCTACTTCTTCCAAGGAGTTCACTAGTGTGGCCATGTACTCTGTTATGTGCCTACAAAACAGAGATTACTCTATGAAATATCATCCATATTCAGCATTTTTAACTAAAAATACTAAAGAAGAAGAAGAAGATTACAATCCATGTGAGGAATTAGTTGTCTAATAAGCATCTAATGCATATAAGTACATAATCTCCTCACCTTATTCAATATAGGATTGATGTAATTCATCTCTTATATAAAATACTGAAAACCCTTATCATGCTATGAAATGCTAAATTCCTATCATATTATATGTTACTCTAATAAGCTTACTTGAGATGAGGGTCAAGATACATAAGTCCTTCAGTAGAGCCAAAGTGGGGAACTCTTGTCTCAACTCCAGGAGCATTATGGTAGTCATCAAGCTCAGGATCATAGTAGAGCATCATCCTCTCAGCGAAGCACTGTGTAAAAGGAGAAATGATAACACTTGGGCTAAACCAGAGCCTGAACCATGAGCTCTTGGTCTGCAGAGCTGATAACTTGCAAATAAGAGTTGATGGCTTGTATTTTGATGTCAGACGAGCTTCTAACTGGTTGCCTCCACTCCCTGGTACTAGTACTAGTGGGTGAAGATCAACAGCAATTGAGTTGTGGCAAAGGCACAGTGAAGCAACCATTAGGAATAGAGTCTTCATTCTTGTGAAGTTCCTCTTTGTTTACTTTTCCTCTCTTTCCTACTGTTAATTATACTCACTGCCTGAATGATGGATGTCATTTGCTTGACTACTCTTTCTGAGATTGAAGGTGCCGGTGCTTAGTTTTTTAGATTGATGGCATGATAGTGAATGGATTAGTTGTTGATGGATTTGTGTGGTTGAAGTTGCTTTGAATGGTTGACATGTTTTAGTTTTTTAGACTGATAACATGATCTTTAATGGATTAGTTTTTGAATTGATGGATTTGTGTGGTTCAAGTTGCTTGGAATACTTGGCATGTTTTTTGGCCTTGTGTTCATGTTTGAAGTCTCTGTTTCTAAGTTTGTTCTTCTTTATTTATTGTCTCTCTCTTATTCATATATGGGCTTCAATTTGGTTGGACCTGTTTTCTAGGGTCCTTGTTTAGCCTTTATTTATTTATTTATTTATTTATTTATTTTGCTGTGGTGCTTAGACATGAAATGAAAGAGTGTTCTTCTTTATTTATTGTTCACCTCTGCAGGACCAATCCGTGTTGAACAAGCTCAAAGCCAATTCTAATGATTTTATTCATTTGGATAGTGATACTATGACCAAAGCTTGTCGTCGTTTCCAAAACTCGTTGTTTGGAAAATTTTTTGGAAAGCCTCCGGCCTTCGATCAAGTCAAGAAGATACTGCTGAATATGTGGAGTAACTTGGGTGAAACTATGATTTCTGATCTACCGAATGGCTACCTTCTAATTAGGTGTGCCTCCCATGAGTCTATGCAGAAGATACTATTTGAGTGTCCATGGGCTGTGAATGGTATTGTCTTACAGCTTGCTCAGTGGCAACCATTCTTTGAGCCGGCCTTCACCAAGCTTACTACTGCTGCTGTCTGGGTGCAACTCCACAACTTACCTGTGGAGTTTTGGGATGGCGAAACCCTGGAAACTATAACTTCTTGTTTAGGTCAGTTGCTTAAAATTGACGAGTTTACTTGTTCTCTTTCTAGGTCAAAATTTGCACGGGTGTGTGTGGAAATTGATCTGGCCAAGCCACTCAAACAAGGTTTTTGGATTGGAGATGATAGCCACAGGGTGTTTGTGGTTGTCCTCTATGAAAGATTGCCAACATTTTGTTACTCGTGTGGTGTCATAGGTCATGGAACTAACACCTGCAGCCGCCGGAACTTGGAAAACCAGAGCTTGTCATCTCCACCCCTTTGTCCTGACCCTGGTGTCAGACAAAGGATGGCGGTTATGGAAGCTCAAGGTTTACAAGGCACTGGCATGGAGGTAGGTGCTGGATCTATATCGATTGACCTGGAATTGGCTCCAGAAAAGCAGGATAATTTTATTGATTCTGATTATGGTCCGTGGATGCTGGTAACTCGACGACGGGGTCGCGGTGGTGGGCGCGGTGGTGCCGGTGGCTCCAGGCCGGAGTCACATGAGCAGCATGCGAGATCACGTGCCCCGGTTAGCGAGATTACCAAGGCCGCTACCGTTCGCTCTGATGCTGTGCGGGCGCCTCGTGGTGGTCTGCTCAGAGGGAGAGGTGGGCACGTTTCGTCTAGGCCTCGGATCTCTCTTGAACAGTGCTCTATTGCCCCACTTGTAGCTTCCGAATCAAATCAGCATTCTGTTCAAGCTCCTCTTTCAACGGTCCTGTCTCCCACTGAAGCTTTGGAAACAGATAGGGGTGATATGACTGCTCCTTTCTCTAGTCCCAAGGGTTCAGCTGGTCTCAAAGGCAAAGGGAAAACTGGTAATTATGATGTCAATATTTCTCCAGTTCTAAGATCTTCTTTAGATCCGGGTATGGGGTTGGAGTCTGGTGAGCCCTCTGATAATCATATTATGGTTGTTGATCGTCTCGCCGACATTCTTCAACCCTCAGCTCCCTCTCAAGATAACACTTACGTTGAGATGAATGACTCTGAAGATTCTTCGGGCTCGGAATCTGACTATGAGGAAGACGATGATGAGAACGATGCAATGTCAGATGATGTAGAAAATGATGAACCTGATGACAATATGACTCTGGATCAATTCCAGAATGGTATTCGGAAAGAAAATCTTGTCCGCCGGGCTTCTCTTGAGGCTCCGTCTTCTCTGAAGAAAGGGCGGCTTGACATGGGTGTTGAGGATGCTTGATGTGTATCCTTTTCTTCTTCTTGCGTTAGACTCTTCGCTTGTTAGTTTACAAATATTTTGTTCTTGGTGTTCTTATTATCATGTCTTATTATATGATGACTGAAATTACTAATATTGTTTGTTGGAATTGTAGAGGTGTGTCGGGCCGGGACACTACTTCTCGTATTTTGCAAATGGTCAGGAAGATAAGCCCTTTGATTTTCTGTTTGGTTGAAACCAGAGCGGATTCGTCCCGTTTGGAGAGATTCTGTCAAATTCTTGGTACTAGTTGGCACTGGGCTGCGCTTCTTTCGCAAGGCTATTCTGGTGGTATTATCGTTTTCTGGAGGATTAACATTGGTTCTGTGACTCCGTTGGTCAAATCACGGTTTGCTCTTCATCTTGTTATTACCACTGCTCAACAACACTCTTGGGTTCTCTCCATCATTTATAACTCTAATCATATTCATGGCCAACGTATTTTGTGGAAAGAACTCTCTGATATTGCTTCGGCTAACTTACCTTGGCTTGGTATAGGGGATTTTAATGAAGTTTGTACTGGTGAAGAGATAAGAGGGGGATCTTTCTGTAACTATCGTCGCAAAGCGCGTGAGTTTTCCAATTTTATCACTATTAATAATCTATTGGATGTTAGATATACTGGTTCCGATTATACTTGGTGCAATAACCAATTAGGGTTAGCTAGGCGATGGGCCCGTCTGGATCGTTGTCTGGTTAACACTAATTGGGCTGCTCACTTTAATAATTATGTCATCAAGCACCTTCCTAGAACCTGTTCAGATCATGCCCCTCTTCTCTTGACCATTATTCCCAGATCTAACTATTACTACAAGAAAACTTTTAAATTTGAGAATTTCTGGTTAGATTATTTGGGTTGTCACTCTGCAGTTAGAGAGGCTTGGCGATTTTGGCCCCATTCTAATCCTTTACATGCATTTTCTCATCTTTTAGCTCGTACTCGTACTAATTTGTTGAGATGGAAAAAGACAGGTATTAACTCGCTGGATTTTGAAATCAAAAAGACTGAACAAGAGATTGCTGAGGTGGAGGTAATTGAGGATCTCAATAGCTTTGATACTTTTACTCATAGCAATTTAAATGCTCTTTATAATAAGTTTACTGCTCTTCAGAGACAAAACTCTTTGAAATGGGCCCAACGGGCTAGACTTCTTTGGGTTCAAAGTGGTGATTATAATACTTCCTTCTTTCATAATTCTGTTCGTATTAGAAATCATGTTAATTCTATTATGCATATTGCTGATTATAATGATAACTGTTTCACTGATCGGTTTGGGATTGAGAGTACTTTTATCAATTTCTTTTCTGAATTATGGAAGGATCCTAATGATATGTCTTTTAATGATGTCCTTCTTGCTCTTCCTAATGATTTACCTTTTGTTGAATCCATAGACAGAGATATGCTTATCAAAGAGGTTACTAAACAGGAAGTATTTCAAGCTTTGAAATCACTTCCTTCAGGTAAAAAGCCCGGACCTGATGGTATGAATGCTGAATTTTTATCTTTTTCTGGGATGACATTGGTGATTCTTTATTTATGGCTATTAAATATTTTTTTGAGAATGCTTTTTTGCCTAAGTCTTGGGGCCAGACTTATATTGTCTTAATCCCTAAAAAAGCCAATCCTAAGCAAGTTTCTGATTATCGTCCCAATTTCTTTTATGTAATGTGTGCTATAAGGTCATCTCTAAAAATTCTCGCCAATCGTCTTAAAAAGCATTTTTACCTAGTTTAATTGGCATTGAGCAAAAGTGGCTTTTGTTTTTTTGTCGCAGATCCCTTCGATAATATCATTGCTCTGCAAGAGGTAGTGCATTCGATGGATAATGACAATTCCTCCCTCCCTAGGATGATTATTAAATTGGACATTGAAAAAGCCTATGACACTTTGAGTTGGAATGCAATTCTTGCCACTCTTCACCGAATGAAGTTTCCTAGTATTTGGATTTCTTGGATCAATGCTTGTCTTAGATCCACTACTTACTCTCTTCTAATTAATAAGCATCCTTCTAGGTGGATTAATGCTTCTAGGGGCCTTCGACAGGGAGATCCTATCTCTCCTTACCTCTTCATTTTGACTGCTCAAAATTTGACGGCAATCCTTAATTTTGCTTTGCAACATAACATGGTTCCTGGTTTTAGCCATTCCCTCTCAAAAAACTTTAACCACCTTATGTATGCTGATGATTTAATTGTTGTTACCCAGGCTTCTAGGAAGTCAGCCCGTAATATCAAGCTTTGTCTTTCTTTTTATCAACGTCTTACGGGTCAACGGGCTAATAGTATTAAATCAGAAATTTACTTTCCCACTAGATTCAATAAGAGGTTGCAAAAGAGTATTTCTGCTATTCTTCAATTTAAAATTGCAACTTTTCCTTTAAAATATCTTGGTATCTTAGTTGCCCCTAAAAGACTAGCTTTAAGTCATTTTAACAACATGTTAGACAAAATTAAAAGGACTATTGCGTTATGGAATCATTCTAAACTCTCTGCAGCTGGTAAAACTATTTTGATTAATTCCTCTTTATTATCTACTCCTCTTTACTATCTCTCTGTCTATCTTGTTCCTGATACTATCTTAGATGGCATTGCTAAGTATGCTAGATTCTTCTTTTGGTCTAAGAGTGGCAATCGAAAGGGCATGAACTCGGTAAGTTGGACTGATACTATGCTTGATAAAGCTGAGGGGGGGTTATCCATCCGGAACTTGCACTTTTCTAAAATCTCTTTGATGGCCAGAAATGTTTTCAGCTATTTGAATAAACAAAATGCTATTTGGGTTGATCTACTTTACCTTAAGTATGGGTCTTTTAATCCATGGACTGATGCTATTAAATCCAACTGTTCCTGGTTTTTTCGTGGGTTATGCCGTACTGCCAAGATTATCAAACCTAACTGCTGGCTCCTTTATGTGAATCCTTTGCGGGCTTCTTTTCTTTTAGATCCATGGTACTTTGAGATTCCGCTTGCTTTTAAACCTACCTATCTCAACATGGAGGCTAATTTCGACAATCTTCAAATTTCTGATTTTCTTGTGGATACTCATTGGAACCTTCATGCTTTACATAATGTTTTTGGTAGTCATTTAAATTCTGATACTCTCAGTCTTGGCAAAATCAGCTTTGACTTTGACAATTGCTTAGTGTGGTTTCCTAAAACTAAGAAATTCAAACTTGCTTCCATTATTTACTCTCATCTTAACAATTCTCATGTTCAGCAGGATTTTTGGGATGGGTGGGGTAACATTTGGAAGCTTCGTGTGGCCCCTAGAACTAAACATTTCATCTGGCTTGTGTTTCATAACGGGGTCAAAACATATGATTATCTTTATCGTCTCAATCTGGGACCTCAAAACTCTTGTGTCTTTTGCAGATTGGAGAATGAAAACATTGAACACCTTTTATGTCTTTGCCCCAAAGCTTTGCTTATTTGGTCCTATATTAAGCTTCTTACTGGTAAATCTTTCTCTTTTGAGGGAGGTTTCATGTCTGGGAATTGGCTTAGCCCCTCTGTGGCTGGCAACGACTCATTCATTCGTTCTACAATTGCTACAACCGCTTGGTATATTTGGAAAGCGAGGTGCAACATGATCTTTAAAAATGTAAATTTGATTGCTGGTTATTGGCATCTAATGCTGTTGCTCACACAAGTGAATATTTTTTTCTGTGCCTGATACTTTAACATGGAGGAACCTTTTCTTGAACAATTTCACTGCTCTTGACAGTCCTTTTCTTGTAATTTCTGCTGTTTGGAACAATGAGACTTTTGTTCGGGGGCTGGTTTCTATATATGTGATTATAATGCAAAAAAATTTCTATTGCAGGTTGCTTTGGTCTACATGCTGACTCTTTATTTGAAGCCGAGGCTGTGGCGTTGAAATCAGTTCTTCAATATCTATATCAAAACAAGTTGAAGCCTAAGCAATTGTTCATCACCCATGAGGAGTTAGCAAGAACTATTAAGTATGGGGTGCTTCTTCCATGTTGGAGAACCACAACTTTGATGGAGAATATTGGTGCCATGATGACTATTCTGGGAGACATTCAGCTGCATACCATTCCAAAATGCTGGGCCAAGGCTTCTTCTGGTTTTAGCTGTTCTTGGCCGTAATTTACATGAGTTGACTCTTTTTCATCATGGCCGTGAGCTACCAAATTGGATCATGAAGATATTTCAAAATTTGGGTCTTCACTACATTTAGTTTCTAGTCTCTTTTGTGTCTAGTTTTTGTGATTAGCCTGTTTCTCTTCTCTAATTCCTTCTCTTGTAGCTTTTGTTTGTTTAGATCTTTGCTTTCTGTTTTTTGTCGGTTTGTTTTTCTTTGCTATGTTGTTTTCTCTGTTCTTTTTAGTTTTCTGCTAATAAAAAAACTTTTTGAGCTCCTTTTTTATCACAACCAAATTGAGGAAAGTGTGAGATGTTAGCATCATCCCATCCACTCACAATGGTATATTAAAATAATAATAATAATAATAATAATAATAATACAAACTTGAGAATACATTCATTGAATCATTTTTGTTAGCAACCGAGTATCTTGGCAAGTATTTATTTTTAAACCTACTTAATATAATATAATATTTACCCCGAAACCCAATACAAGATCTTGTACTAAAAAATAATGTGTTTATTCTAAAATTATAATTGACATATCGACTCCGTCAATGCTATCACTGTTCTCATGGTTTAAAAGATAAAAGTCAATGCAAGATTGTTTGTAGGCAAAGTACACCACCACCCCTTAATTAATTATTGGACTAGGTAGAAGAGTACTTTTGTTCAGAGAACTGGATTTATGAGAAAGGACACTATAATTTAAGGGCAAGTGTGTCCATTAATCAAGGGCAAGTGTATCCATTGATGTATTAAATGTCAACACCCCCACCAGGCCATCTATTGGGAAAAAAAAAAACATTTAAATTTATATAATCTCTTTTTCAAACTTTAATAGTCCCTACAAGTCCTGTGACTCTTTTTGCAATATCACTAAATTTCTAAATTTAAAATTCATTCTCATTTAATCTGATTTATCTTATAAATAAATTATTTTTTTTTTGGCCAATGTCACCCCTGGTGAGCTGGGCATTTTTTTGTTATCTTGATGCTTCTGTCTGTTCTTTTTTTATTTTTAATGCTAACATACTTGTAGTTTATTTATTTTTTTCAAAAAAATTTATTTTATTTTAAATTACTATTATACTCTTGTTTGATATTCATTACTTTCATCTTACCTCTTATGCCAACCCTAACTGTTTTAACGAGCTCGGTTGATCATGCATAGAGCAAACCTCTAAACTAAGTAAGCTTTAGTTGAGATCAGGATAAACTCTCACGGTTAACATGCGAGCAAGCTCATCTCATCAAATTTGATAAGCTCCTCCCAAATCAGACAAATTCATTTCATTAGAGGCAAAGATGAGCTTGCTAGAATTGGGTGATTTTGCTAGATCACAGTGAGCTTGCCTGAAAATAATAATAATAATAATTTTGTACAAGCAAGACTGTCAAAGTTTAAACTTAAAATCTAAGGGCATCAAAGGTCCGGGTGTGGGCGTACCTCAGTAGATTTCTACATCTACTTGAGCTCCCCTTGTCTATGTCACTCTTATGGAGCGGCTGGAGGTCTACATTACATCCCGCGGTCCGGGTGTTTGGGAATTGGATTGTTAAAGCTTTTGTGTGGTCTATTTTGAGCTTTACGCTGAAATGATTATATCTTTGCTGATAAATGTGATAATGCTCTTGTTGTCATGATGAAGACCGCTCATATGCTGTTATCTTGGTTCTCTGCAGCGCCTGAGGGCTTGAAAGTGAAGCTTCCTGAGCCTATCTCTTCCATCAGGCGTTGCTTAGAGCTTGGTGGACCACGTTCTGAGGAGGTGGAGGTCACTTCCTTGACGGAGGTTGTTCAAGATGGTGGGGAGGAGTAGTGATTTTGTTGATTTGGGTCAGAAAGAGACCCGTTGTTCCTCCTTTTATCTTGCACTTGTTTTTGTTCCACAGCTGAGTGGGACGATCGTGTTGTGTCTTTTTGTTTTTTAATGGATGTGGTTTTATCCACCTTTCCAGAGCATCAAAGATATAAATTAATTTTAATGGCTTGTATGTCTGTTTAAATCTTGGCAGGGACTTTCAACTCACAAAAAGGAGACCAAATTATTGTGGCCTGATTTGACCCGTCCGGCAATCAAATTGGGTGCCATCTAGAAGATGATCCGAAAAAGGCAATAATTCCACACCCTTCTTCAAAAGCACAGCATGAAAGTTATGTTCAAAATAATTATGCAGAACTTCAAGCTAGACAACAGGAACAAAGAAATGAGGTTCCTGGGCGGCGCTCGCGAACCGTACGGAGGTGCTCGGCTACCTATCAACGGAGCTCGCGGCCGCACTAGGAATTCTCTTGGTGGTTCTCGTGGCGGTGCTCGGCCTTTTCATGTTGGACATCAAAGAGGCTCTCATACCTCCGCTCTCTCACACCACTTCATCAGCGGTGCACCTTCTGATTATCCCTCCCAGCCTCATGAAGCTAGACCATCGACAAACAAGAACTCCCCGGTGAAAGATGGCGTCTCCTTCGCTGAAGTAGTTCGTCACTCTCCTCCCCCGGAGAGCTCTCGTCCTCCCCAGTCGAAGTTGGATGCTGGCCCATCTTCCTCGTTGAAGCGTCGCCGCTCATCGGAAAATGATGAAATTTGCAAAAGATGCTTAAGATCGGGTCATAAAATCAAAGATTGTCGTCATCAACTTACCTGCCATCGCTGCTCGGGGACTGGGCACTTCGCTGCTAGATGCCCACTGAAATACTCCAGCATCGGACATCTCCCGGAGAATGATAGATCGAAGAGGCCTCCGCCGACATCCAAACCTTTGCTCCATGTTCCTGTTCCTCGTTCTATCACTGAATCTCATTCTCTTAGGGTTTCGTTACCCATCTCTGAGGCCATCATTCAATCTAAAGAAGACTTAAAGAGAAGGGTGATTATCAAAGTGATTTCGGGTAATGCGAGTGTGCGTTCTCTTCATAACGCTTTGCCGGTGCACCTGAACACCGATCAGTGTGAAAATATTACTCCATATGGCGATGATTTCATTCTCAATTAGAGCTACTGTTTCTATTGTTAAGAAGGGCCGGCTTACTCTAAACACCATTCATGGACCTTGCACCGTTAGTCTCTCTCATTGGACGCCAGAATTTGGCTCTCACGCCGTCGCCACCGGTAACTACAACTGGGTGAGAATCTCTAACCTACCTCTCCACTGTAGGAATTGGGACTCTATCGTCACAGTCTTGAAGCCTTTGGGAGATCTCATCTTTGTTCAAAAAAAGGAAGATGTCTCATTGGAACACACGAGAGCTTTGGTGAGACTTCATTCTCCCACATCTTTTCCCTTGGAGATGACCGTCGATGTGGGTGTTAGAAGCTTCAAGGTCCGTCTTGTTGATGACGGTGCTCCAATCATACGCTCCAAGATCGTGCATGGCCCTGTTGCTCAGAAGAACTCCGACGTCTCCGCTTCCTCTGCTATTTTGAAGACGCTACCAATATCCGATAACAGAGCTCCTCCTGCTTCTACAAGCAAGACACGCGCACCTCCTGTTAAGCTCAGACCGGCTTCCATAAGCTCAGACGACATCCCCTTGGCTGAGGGGAGTCGGAGCTCCGGTGATCGGCACAAAGTGGTCCCCCAAATTCCTCCGGTCTCTCGGGCGAGAAACGAGGAAGGGGACACACTGTTAACGCTTAGTGGCTACGTGATGGCTGAACGCACAACAGCCACTCGTGTGCCTCGGGATCGTACTCCTCCAGATCATCTTGGACCCAAGTCGGTGTCTGATGTGTCTCGTGATCAGGATCCCCCCGATTCCTTTATTATTTCAAATCCAATTCCTTCTTCAGATATTAATTCCAGCATTACTTTAGCACCTCCATGTGATAATAATTCATTCATTACCAACATCACACAGGAGAAGGACTCGCCTCGGGAATTGAACCCCACTGAGATCCCAGCTTTTTCTCAAATCGTTGTGGTCCCTGATTGTGAAAATAATTCACTCATCACCAATGTTTCCTTGGAGAAAACCTTACCTCTGGATAAGAACCCCACTAAGATCCCTGCACTCTCTCAAGCCGTTGAGATTCTGCCTCGAGATAAGAACTTTTTAATCAAAACACAAGCTGATTCTATTCAACTGAGTCCACTTCACACGAACCCAATTAATGTTAAGCTTGATTTGATTAAGAATCCAATTTCAGCTCCTATCCAGGATACTATTATTGGTAATTCTAAAGGCAATGAGATATTAATTCCAAATGATTTTGTTGATCCTAATAATGTTGAATTACCATCACATTTGAAATCATAACCTCCGAATATTTCAATTCCTGAGGGATATAAATTGATTTTTATCCATGGAGGTTGGACTTTAGTTCCAAATGTCAATTCAGATAAATTCTACACACAAGATCCATCCCCCCCAATCACTCCCCTGAGTGCTCATTCTGACGATGAACTTGTCGATTGGGGTGATGATGATGATTTCCCTATTGAAGAAATTGCAGATGATAACCTTATTCTCAGTGAGGAGAACCTCTTGCAATTAGATGATAACTCGGAAGATTTATCTGCTTTTCAATTGCCTGATTCTGAGGGGCTTCTCCTAAGTGGTTTGGAAAATCCTACAGACACCAATACCGAGATGGCTCCTGCCACACTTCTACCTGATAAACAAGTTGCTGATTGCTCTTCACATTGCCAGCCTCAGAGGCAAGTTAGAAGAAGCGACAGGCCAAAGAAACCTTCAGGTCGATGGAATGAAGAAGCTGGATTTATTCCCCATCCACCCAGATCTACTAAGAAAAAAATCCCTGAGGATCCAAGAGACGGTACGCCCAATCTTATAAATTATGTATTTACTTCTTGGTCTGATGCTCAATTCTTTAATTATAGCAATGCATGCGGGGTGAAATTCTTAGGCTCACCTGATCATAAATTCAAATGTTTGGATAGAATCCGAAAACTTGAATCTACTAGAACTGAATCTTCTTCATATTCGTCAGGATCTCATTCGAGATCAGACAACTAGACCATCAACTTTTCTGATGTTAGTTTTATGCTGGAATGTTCGTGGTCTTGGCAGACCCTCTAAACGCCACCTTGTTAAAGATATCATTTTTAATTCTCGCGCTGACATTATTTGCTTACAAGAAATGAAACTTCAAGATATTCACTGCTCAATTTGGAGATCAATTGGTGGTTCACGTCTGAACACCTTTGATTTTCTCCCAGCTCAAGGTACTTCGGGTGGTATCATTATTGCATGGGATCACTCTCAAGTTAATGGTACCCTCATTCACAAGGGTACCTTCTCAATTACAATTGAATTCACAAATCATTCTAATAATTCAATATGGGCTTGCACTAGTGTTTATGGTCCTAATGCTAGCTCACTTCGTATAGAATTTTGGAAGGAACTGCATACTATCAGAAATCTTCATGCACTACCCTGGATTATTTGCGGAGACTTCAACACTTTATTTACCTTGGAAGATAAAAATAAAGGAGACTTAAATTCTAGAGATATTGCTAATTCCCAAAAACACCTTGGTGATCTTAACCTGATTGACCCCCCTTTACATGGGTGGAACTTTACATGGACAAATGGACAAGCTGATCCTACCTGGGTTCGTCTGGATAGATTCCTTTATTCTCACGACTGGCCCCTGTTATACCCTAGATCCTTTCAAAGTGCTCTACCTAGAATTGGATCTGATCATTCTCCAATTTTTCTGGAATTTGGAAACCATCAATCCCGCTCCTGTATTTCAGATTTGAAAAATCTTGGTACACTAATGAACACTTTGAAAACCTAGTCCACGGTTGGTGGTCTGCTATAAGCTATGAAGGCTGTGG
The DNA here is from genome assembly GCF_009730915.1 of Dioscorea cayenensis subsp. rotundata. Lineage (NCBI taxonomy): Eukaryota > Viridiplantae > Streptophyta > Magnoliopsida > Dioscoreales > Dioscoreaceae > Dioscorea > Dioscorea cayenensis. The sequence goes on from NC_052483.1 coordinate 831,146, forward strand.
CGCCTTCATCATTTCTAAAAAATTCATAAACTTGAAAACAAAACTACGCATTTGGGCGAAAGAGACGTTTGGAGCTTCCAATATTCATAAAAAAAACCTTCTTTCTGAATTAAATTCTCTTGATTCCCTACATGAAAGTAGACCCCTCACTGAGCAAGAACTTAATCGTTTATCTCTTATCCGTTCGGAGCTTTATACTATTCTAAAACAAGAAGAAATATACTGGAAACAACGTTCTCGGATTACTTGGCTCAAAGAGGGTGATTCAAACACTAAATTCTTTCATATGCTAGCTAATGGTAGAAAGAACAAAAACTTCATTCCCCGCATTCGCAGTAATGGACTTTGGATTGAAGAAAATCATGAAATTGGTAAAGTCTTCACTGAACACTTCCAAGCCGTGCTCGGTACTCCAATTACCCACAGATTCCTACTCAATTGGCAATATCTATTTGAGTTCAAGGATAGAGTTGACCTCTCTTCCCTCGAACAACCTTTCACCACAGAAGAAATTAAGCAAGCTGTGTTTGAATTAAATGCGGACAAGGCTCCTGGACCTGATGGTTTCCCGATATTCTTTTTTCAAAAGCACTGGAATTTCATCCAGGAAGACCTTATTAAGCTTTGTGGTGACTTCTACAATGGTTCTATTAATTTTGAACGCCTTAATTGGGTTCATATCGCTCTTATCGCCAAAACAAAAGCTCCTACTGAGGTTTCAGAATTTAGACCTATTAGTCTCATCAATTCTACTTGCAAAATCATTTCCAAGATTCTCGCCTCTAGGTTGAGTAAAGTGATTAATCTCATAATCGATAATTCTCAATCTGGTTTTATTAAAGGCAGATGCATCGCAGATAACATTATTGCTGCTCAGGAAGTGATTTTTAATCTTCAAAAAAAGAAAAGACTCGGATTTGCTTTTAAAGTTGATTTTGCGAAAGCCTTTGATTCACTTGACTGGAATTTCCTTCTGGAGATTCTAGCAGCTAGAGGCTTTGGCAATCGCTGGATTAATTGGATACATACCATTCTCAGTACTGCAAAAACACAAATTCTCATCAATGGTACTACCCAAGGATATGTACGCTGTAAAAGAGGTTTAAGACAAGGTGATCCCCTCTCACCTCTTCTTTTTGCTTTAGCGGCTGACGCTCTCAGTGCTATGTTCAATCACGCTATTAATTCCAAAGTTCTGGCAGGAGTTCAAATTGACCATGTTAATAGCATCTGTCATTTACAATACGCGGATGATCTAATAATCTTCTCTGCTGGAGGGCATGATGATCTTCAAATAATCAAATTAATTCTTTATCTCTTTGAAGGTTGTTCTGGACTTTCAATAAACTTCTCGAAGAGCTGTCTATACTCCACAAATTTTGGATTTCAACCTCACTCTTCTTCTGCAAGAATTTTAAATTGCAATAGGGATTGTCTTCCTATTACATACTTGGGAGTTCCCCTCTCTGGAAGACGGCCTAGACGACAAAATTGGACAAAACTTATTGATTCTGTCCGATCTAGACTCACTCCCCCGGAAAGCTTTTATACCTTTCCTGGGGGTCGTCTAACCCTTATTAACTCCGCTCTCTCTACCCCTACCCTGCTTTATCGGATGTCGAGATTCAAACTACCAATTTGGGTTATTCATGAGATCGACAAGATTAGAAGAGATTTCTTTATGGAAAGGGCCCCGATCTTGGATCTAAAGGGTATCGATTAGTCGCTTGAAAAGGATTTGCCGCCCTCGCTTCATGGGTGGATGGGGAATTCTTGATCTTCGGGAGTTCAACAAAGCCTTACTTGGAAAAATGGTGGTGGAAGATCACTACTACATCGAATTCTTGTTGGTCTAAGATCTTAAACGCAAAACTACTCTTTTAATGGATCACCTGGATACCTATTTCAACATCCACCAAGAAATAAATCCTTCTTCTGGGCTGGGATTAACACCGTTCTTACTCCCTTCCGAACATGCATAAATTACCAAGAGGACTCTTATTCTTGGCCACTCAAAAAAAATGGCATTTTCTCTGTCAAATCATTCTACAATTTCTTAATTGACGGAGGGCTTTGAAGTCAACTTTATTCTCATTTTTGGAAATCCAAATCCCCAAGCAAAATCACTTTATTCTGCTGGTTGGTCAGAGAAAACAAAATTCTTACTCTTAACAATCTATTCAAAAAAGGCTGTAATCCTAATGCCACTGACACATGCATTCTTTGTCATAATAACTCGGAAACAGTGGAACATCTTTTTCTTGATTGCAAATATGCGGAGCGTATTTGGTCCTTCTTCAAACAAAACCTTGATGTTGAGTCTTCCCCATCCTCAGTATCTAATATTTGGACCATTTGGATCCCCTCATTAATTTCCTCTCGTCGGAACCTGGGGGACCTCTGTTCTAGAGCCATAATCTGGAATATTTGGCTTGAACGAAACAATCACATTTTTAACCTTACTTGCCTACCTATTATTTCAATTTTATACAAGTCTGCTAATATGCTGCTTTCTTGGCTTTCAACAGATTTAGAGAACCTTCATCAGGATACCACGGAGGCCACTCAGAGGATCAAGCGCTCTCTCAACTTCCTGGGCACTAGACCCACTGATTTCATCGGCGATTCGGTGCACACTGCTGATCAGGAGTAGTCCTCCTATCCTTATTGCTGGGCAGGCCTGTGTCTCCAGACGGTTGACTTCGCCGTCCCAGCTTGTCTCATTTTATCTTTCTTCCTGTCTTGATTTTGCTCACTGTTTTCCTCATCCCTGGTGAGGATTTCAGTTTGTTATTTTATTTTAGACTTTTCTTGTTCGCGACCTTTTCTACTGTACTCCTCTGTTTCCTTCTTTTTAATAAATTAGTGGTTTATCCACTTTATTCAAAAAAAAATAATAATAAATTATGCATACAATTCTTATTAGTTATTAGTGCAATTTGAATTGTTGGACAATGCAACTTATTTATGAGTTCCCAATAAATTTCATTAGTATTTAATATTGTCCTCTTTTGGAAGTTTTTATGATTTCTTTTAATATATTTATTTAAAAATCTATAAAATATTAGATATATTTTCCTACATTTATCTTTTATTTGTAATGTAAATGTTTAACTTTTCTAATATATATTAGTTAAAAGAGAGAATGAAAAAATAATTAAAGTAAAAAAATATATTTTTTTGACAAATTCTTATTTAGTAATTTTCAAAATTTAATAATATTTTCTTTAAATTTAATTTGGTAAAGTAATTTTAACAAGTTTATTATTTGTTATTTGTATGTATTGATTAAAGTAGACCTAAGACCAGCTGAAGTATTTAAATGTGATTAATCCTAACTACTTGATTAACAAAAGTAATTAGTGATTAATTGTGTATCAGCTTTTGTTATAAATTTAAGGTTATTATTATTATTAAGTGGAAAGGTATTGGCCTGATTATGTTGACCATGGTGTGTGTTTAGATGAAGAAAATTGAAAGCTGAATTATTGTACTTCATGACATTAATAACTACCAAACCCACCGATATTATTTAATGCCAAGTATTTATATCCTTTAATTGTTTTGGTCCACTGTTTATATAATGACTTTTTAATTTTTCCTAAAATAAATAAATAAATGAAAGCTTTGAAGTCTAAATGGGTTCCATTCTATAAAATTTTGAATTCACTGGTTTAATGAATGACTCAACAAATTGGTCAAATATTTAAATTTGAATCCGACTCATCTAAAAACATATTAACCTAAACTAATATCTCAACCCATTTCTATACTTCTTTTTATTATTATTAATTATTATTATTGTTTGATAAAACGGATAAACTATATTAAGGATACATATTAATATCTCAATCTACCTATGCATTTATTGTCTTAATTAAGGTTCAAATTAAGAAGACAAACACTCTATATAGGGAGTTTAATACATTATAGTTGGTACAATTCATTTTACTTTATTTTGAATGTTTAATCATTTTACATGTTTTTAATTTAATTACTAGCATAATTACAAAAGTTATTTTTATTTTTTTAATAAACATGGACGTTTGTTTTTAATTTTGGAGGAAAAATGGAATGTTTTTTTGTCCTATTATAGTGGTGCTTTTCATTAATTATCTCACTGTGTGTGTATAAGCAATGACAAAACTTTATTTTTTATTTACTTTATTTACTTTATTTTTTTATTTTAAAGAAAACACATAGTCGCCTAATATATTATTGTGTCGGCCACGGTGAGTGAGTGGGTTATCAAATGACAACGATATAAATTTATGAGCAATAATTCATTAAAAGTTAGTTTTCCAATCTTTATCTTGCTCATGATGTTGGGGAAGTGTTAATATTGATACTCAAATTTATTATAATCAAGTCATTTAATCTTTTTCAAATTAACAAACTTTTTTTTATAAAACTGGTTAACTTGTCAAGACTGTTATCCAAAAACTTATAAAATCTTTTGGTCTTCTTCAATATACTGAACCTTATATTAAACAATTAATATTAATAAAGCACAAAAACTACCCCAAATTGACTGGCATATATAGTCTATATCTTTTTCTCTTTTTAAATAAAAAAATTACAAAATCATTTAAATCTATTAATTGACCAACAAAATATTAACGGCATGATGTTTGACCCTGTATATGTTTAATATAATTAACAATTAAATACCTATTTATGTCTTAATCAAATATGAATAAAAAATAATTATTGTTATTATTGTTATTACTTATTATTACTATTTCGGTGGAATAGAATTGGTCATGTTTGAAACCTCTCAGTTACGTTGATGATCAATGCTTTATTTCCCAAGATACTAAAATTTCTTTTTAATTGTAGTAATACATCATTATTTTCTCAAGCAAGTAAGCTGTTAAGATATTAAAGAAATCATAAGGAATTTAGTTATCTTACAATTAAGAATTACTGTAAATATAACGTATGAACAAACGGTAACCAACTCAAAAGTCAAGACTATATATATATATATATAACATGAGAACTATATATATTGCTTAGTCATTATCCATGTATTGATGTGTACCAAGAAATTGATTGATTGCTTGCCATTAATGATGTTTAATTAGTGTTTTATAATGATAACTTGATAGATAAACTTTGCTACAATTCAATTTTAATCAAAGAAGTTTGTCTGACATCAGTGACATGAATGATTGATTAATTGGCAATTGGCAATATTGTACTGACTCAGTCTTGTTAATTATCAACTTGGTTACATTATGGACTTGGCACGATTAAATACCGTTTTTGTATATTAGTCTTATGTTTACATTATTAACTTAATATATGATAATTAGAGCTCTATTAAAATTTTAACTACTATTAACTTAGGTATAATTTTCTATCATTAGAGCTCTATTAGGACAATGACCTTTTCTATAGAACAATGACCTGTTATATAATTAGTCTCGTGAGAGTTTATTAAAAAAAAAGTCATGTAAAGAGTATTATTGTTTGCTTGTCACTGTGTGGAATGATAAAAACCATATTTTACGTGTAATCTTTTCTTTTAAATTTTATTTTTTATGAGATCTTTATTTTTATTAATTTTATTTTTTTAATAATATGAATAAACCACTCAGCTCAACTAATATTATGAAAAAAAGCCAATTTATTAATCGCTCACTTGATAAAAAAAGAGTTATAACGTGAAAGTGGTCTATTATATTTTATTAAATATTAATTAGATAATATGGAATATATTTTTTTTATTAATCGATGCTATGTATTTAAATAATTAAAGAAATTAGTTTTAACATTTCTTTATTATTATTATTATTATTATTATTATTCATTCTTTTAATCAAAGAAGTAATTGCAGCTCAACAAGTAATTAAAAATTTAAAAAAAAATAAATACATAAATAAAGAGATAGGTAGAAATAAATAAAAATAATATATTATTATACAAAAAAACCCCTTAGATTTAAAAACAGTGAAGCTTCAAGTGATCCAACTCTGACTGACTTGGCCTTATCAACTGACCCAGAATGCGCGGCAATACCTTGACTGACCCCACCCAAATCCCTATCCATGTCCATCCACACAAAACAAGATCATGTCAATGAGACACACACACACACAAACTTTCTAACCCAACCGACACAATACGTTACATGCAATTGAATTAGATTCGATTAATAAAACTCTTTCCCCGTTTCCAAGTTACACATGACCCAGACTAAAAACCTTTGAAATGGTCCAATTCAATTCCAAGTCCTCCATGAAAACCATATAAAACCTAACCATAAACCTCTTCGCCTTCCTCCAAAATAAATCTCTCTCTCTCTTTCTCTCCAACACAACCTTCCTTCATCTCCGGTGTATCATCATCATCATCATCATCATCATCATCATCATCAGCAAGAAGCTAACCAGCACCATGACTGACCAAACTACAAGCTCAACTCCAACAAACCAAAACCAAACACCACAAAGTACCAACAAAACAACCAAAAAAGCCCAAAGTAACAAGGAAAAGACAGCCATCAAGTGCTTCAAAGCACCATACCGGATCCTGCGCAGCGCGCGGGACTTCTACGTGCGATGTTTCACTGGTTGTGCTGGTCGGTCACAGTATGGGTCGATGATGGGTAACCCTGTGCGCGCTGTCTCGGCCGTGCCACGTGGGTTTAGTTTTCACTCGCAGTCTACGCATAGCCAAGAGGACATAAGTGAGTTGATCCGTGTGGCTTCTCGAGGGAGTCTCGGTAGATCACCCGCGCAGAACCAGGGCAGTAGTAGTAACGTAGATGGGGTGGTTCCTCGGAGCCAGAGTGTGGCAATTGGGCGCATAGATGAAGACAAGCCTTGTGAGTTTGGTGATGATGTTGGTGCTTTAGGGTTGCATGGAATGTATCCAAGGAGTAGGAGTTGTGCTGTTGTGACTAATAAGAGAAGGGTTGGGATTGTTGCTTGATTTCAATGAGTCTCTCTTTTCTCTTTTTGTTTGTTATTAATACGGTTTGATGTTGTCATATATAGGTTGCCATACATGTAGAGTTTGAAGAGAAACTCTTCTTCTTTTTCTTGTGGTAACATTTAGCAGTGTTCATTCTGTTTTTCTCTTTTTGTGTGAATTTTGGTTAAGTGTTTGTGTTTCTATGCTTTGCTTTTTTTGCTCTCTTTTTTTTTTCTTTTGTTGGTGAAGGACGAGGGATCTGATTGAAGAACGTTGACATTTGAGGATGTCCTTGGCATTGTATTTGTGGGCTGTACATGTGTTTTTTCTTTGGTCATGATCAATGCTTTTGTGATTTTTTTTTTCTTTCATTTACTGCGATTTAATTGTTTTCTAAGCCGAAATGTTTGAGAGAATAAAAAAATTAGAGAAGAGATTATAGAGACCAAATAAAAGAGTTTTTTTAATACTACAACACATCAATTGATCAATGATGGTAAAAATTTTAATTATTACATTATATAAATAATTCATTAAAGTATAGTGCTTAATATCCATCAATTTCTTGGTACGAGTTTCTTATTATGCAGATAAGACCTTATATGATTGAATCGTAACACACAGGGTGAAAACATAAATATATGTCAAAAGATTAATTTTTTTTAGTTTTTACACGTAATTCATATATGACTTATTCAAGTTTTGTAATATATATATAATTTTTATGATTGAAGTGAAAACATTTAAAATAATAAAAATAACAAGAAGTTAACATTCTTCATAGATTATCGCTGTCATAATCGAGTTATTAAGCAATAAACCGTGAGAAAAGAAATATCAAATATTACCATCATCTTCTCTTGAAGACTTGGACATGCCCATGTGATTTGATTGTTTCCCTACTCACTCTGTAATTGTCATAAAGACAAACGAGTTGTTGGTTTATTTTGGTGGTCATTATCCAGAAAATAAAGTCATTAAAGGTCACCAATTCTTTTTTTTTTTTTTTACTTTTTCAAAATTAATGTGAAAGAGACTATATATTCGTTTGAGATAAAGTTGCTTTATTTTATTCATGGAATGGAGCTAGATTCTTTTTTTGTTTTTTTTTTTAATAAAATGGAGCTAGATTCTTGTTGTCAGTTTTTATCTTATCTTTTTTTTATATATAAAATACACACATATACAACCCTAAGAAACCAACAAGTTGGATATCTAAAACAGTTCAACAATAATATGATATGAGTACACATGTTTAGATGCAATGTCTTGACTTTCCTTTTTGCACAATTCTTTCATCCTTCTTTTCCTACACATCCACTTGTTCTCGTGCAACGCAACAAATCCGGACTAAAATTTTATTAAAAAAACATATCAAGAAGCAAATAATTATGCATCTTTATTTTTATTTTTTTTTGCATTCTTATTTGGCCTTTTCTTTTCTTATATACTCTATTTCTTTATTAGCATCCTTGGACCATTAATTTGTTTTAAAAAAAATGTTAAACCCTGATTTTATTTCAAAAAAAAAACCATTAAATGGTGAATAGTAAAGAAAAATTTTAAAAATTATAAATCAATTAGTGTTGGTGGATAAAGACTATTAAAAATGAGAGTATAACCAAAATTAGTGCCCCTTTAGAGATAACCAATGAGGGAATCATCCAATCAGGGTGGAATGCTAGCCGAATCCTTTGTTGGTTGTCTCTCCAAGATCTGTGATGGTGATGCAAGAGCCAAAGAACTCTAGACTATTAATTATTTTCAATATGTTAATGATTTTTTTCGTTTGTAGTTGTTGTGATTTTTTTTAGAAATAAAATATAAACCATCGAAAATATAGGTTGTTTTCAATAAATCAATGATTTATCCATTTTTTTTCAAAAAAAAAAAAATATAGGTTGCTAAATTTCTCTTATTAATTAGTGAATATAATTTGTATTTTTTTTTCAACAAGATAACATCTAGGTCGTTACTAAGACATACAAGCTTCAAGCTTCGGGGAAATAAGTGAAGGTGGGGTTTTCATATACATAGATGTTGGGACCATCCATATACAACCACTACTCACACCTCTAAAAATATACCCTTTAACTCAAAAATTTCAAAGACCTGAATATCATACAGACCACTAAATAGTGGCACTCCATTTTACCCATTAAAATTAGTTTATGCATAATATGAAAAAAAATAAAATTAAATAAAAAAAATTTACATAAGCTGGACTTTAACTACTTGTTGGGCTTTTTAATTTGTTTTGTGGTAAGATCTTTTCACTTAACAAACAATAATTTGATTAATTTCATCAATAAATTTTTTTCAACATATACTTAAATTTTATAATACTTTACACAAATACAAAAGATGAAGCATACTAAAATTTATTCGAATGCTACTAATTTCATAAAACAAAATTATTATCCCCTTTTAATAAAATTAAAAATAAATTAAAAAATTACTTTAAAATGACTCTCAATTCATGTAAAAGATTATAATACCTACCAGCAATAGAATGCATATATGGTGAATTTGGTTATCATTAACAAACTTATATGTTATACCGCATCATAAAACATAAACCCAATGTGATGGCCTAAGCTGCATAACATGCCAGTCCTAGGTTTAGTCCAAACTTTAAATAGATAGATAAATAAATAAATAAATAAATAAATCTTAACGAAATTTAAAAGAAATCAAAATATTTATTAAAAAAATAATCAAAATAAAACAGTAAACAAATCAATTAGGTTCAACTAAATCAGATTATATATTTATTTTTATCAAACTGCAAGAACAATAAATCACATAATTTTTAGCTTATTGACTCTAGCAGATAAATCCCTTGATTTTGTAAGAGCTTTTGGCATTTTCATCTACTCAGTGCTTACTTACTAGGGGGAGGAGCATGCATCAATGGAAGCATTGTCAGAATTGAAGGGTTCCTGTACTTTACGTTGAGGAAGCCTAGAGATGATGGTCAAATTTTTTTTTTTTACCACGCATATCATTACCAAAAGGAAAAAAAGGAAACAACAACAACGATTAGAGAACAAAAAACAACACAGATCACCAGAGGTACAAAAATAAAATGCTGATTTTGATAGAATATATATATAAGCGGAAGAAAACCATTTAGCCATATCTAAGAACAAGGCTTGAATATATGGATCGGGTAATCATTATGTTTACCTGTTAAACAAACCACTTTGCCATGAAATATGAGCAGAAGAAAACCATTTTGCCATATTTGAAAAAAATCAAATTTTCATAAGCTACTTTGAATAGTTGTTGAGCTGTTAATTAGTTTTGTGTATGATCTTTTAACTTAACAAACAATAATTTCATCAATAAAATTTCTCAACAAATACTTAAATTTTTTAAAACCTGACACAAATACCAAAAATTAAGCATACTAAAATTTGTTTGAATACTACTGATTTTACAAAATAAAATTATTATCCCTCTTTAAACAAAATTAAAAAATTACTTTAAAAAAGGCTCTTCGGATTCATATAAAAAAAATTATAATACCTACTGGTAGAAGGGGCACGGACCGACATTTGGTCCGGCCCAGCCCGGAAAAACCCGCCGGGCCGGGCCGCCAACCCAGCGGATTGACCTGCCGGGTTACCGGGTCGATTTCTTTTTTTTAAAAAAAAAATTTTATGTATAAATCTCACGTTTGGGGCTTTGAACCCGTGACTTCTTTGAAAGTCAATAAACTACTATAACCAACTCCAACCAACACTCATTTGTTGAATATGTGTGTATATATATATATATATAATTGTTAGATATTATTAATTGGAATATTTTTGTGTTTGCAATAAATTATAATGAGTAAAAACATACTTAACAAATTCTTAATTGTCTTCATGGATGTATAAATTTATTTCACTAATTAGAAGCATGCTTTAGTGTTTTTTTAAGGCTACGAGCATTTGTCGTTTATAGAACCTGATTGTGGGTTAAAGATATCATTGTGTGTTGTTTTTCTTTTATTAAGGATTAGAACTCTTACCACTTTGCACACCACACAAAAAGTTAATTTTAATACCACTAACTAATTGAATTAAGTAGTTTTAATTTAATAACTAAAAACTTAAACAAGAAGTTATGAAAGTAGTGATTTTTTCATCGATAAACATATTGAGAATAAAAAACAGCTATACCTCATAGTTGTAGACCAAAGGTAAAGCTTAGATAGATCTCAATGGTTATAAATAAGTGATTAACAACTCCAATAAAAAATTTAAAAACTAATATTTATTAAAAAAAATATACCAACCGTTTAATTAGATAAATAAATGAATTTAGTGCAAAGGCCTTTTTTTTCCAAAATTATTTTGAATTTTTTTAATTTTGTCAACTTCATCTAATTTATTAAAATTATTTTTTATTTTTAGAATTATTTAAAAAACTCTATTTAACATATAAATTTATTTATGGTTTTACCAATCATGTGAGATAAGTTTGGAAAGAATGGTTAGAGGGTGAAAGGGTTTTGTAACGGGGCACGGTTCGCGGGTTGGCACTATTTCACGGGGCGGTTACGGGTCGACCAAACACCGAGCCGGACCCGCCAGATCCGCCGGACCCGGTTAACCGGCCCGTGCCCCCCTCTACCCACTGGTAATAAAATGCATATCTTGTAAATAATAATTTTTATTAATAACTCATAAGACATATATATATCTATATTGTCTCTAAATTTGAAATATATAAATGTCTACAATAGCCGTTATTTTAGTATCCAATGGTTATGATTTATTTATAAAATGTGCGAAACAATTACAAATAGTTATCTATATAAATAATAGTCGTTGAATCATCATCAACTGCGGTAAACAAATAGTTATATATATATATATATGTACGCAATAATTTAAACCTTATAAAATATACCCAAACTCCACAGCCCAATGCATAACTCCCAGTCCTAGGCCTGGTCCAAACTTTAAATATATAATTAAATAAATCAATCTTAACGAGATTTAAAAGGAATCAAAATAAAACAGTAAACAAATCAATTAGATTCAACCAAATCACATTCTATATTTATTTTTATCAAACCGCACGAGCAATAACAGAACAAAATTACAAGTAAAAGAACAAGAATGAATCAATGACGATGATCCCGTGCAAATGAAAACCAATCTAACCTTCTTTTTGTTTCCCAAAGATGAGAACAATCAACCCAATTCTGTTAGGTGTGAGATAAGAAACTCAACGTGTTCTTTGACTTGCCTTTCTCTAAGTTCTAGTAGGTCAGTTAGAGGACCCCCTTTGCTTTCATGGTCCTCAAGTCTAGACGGACTTCCTGGATTCATTCTAACCCTTTTTTAATTGGACAACAACCTTTCATACATGCCTTCACTAAGTCCTTGACACGCAACTATTCCACGCCATTACCATGGTGTTGACTATCATGCCATTTTTAATTTAATTCTTTTATAGAAATCAATTGTCCTCCATCCTTAAACCAGCCCTCCACCAAGATTGAGTTATAATATTGATTCCTTTTTGCATCTGTTCTTCTTCTTCTTCTTCTTCAACCTCCCAAAAGTTGCCACGAAAGAGGAATAAAAAGAGAGAAATATATATTAAAAAGGTGAGTGTCTTTGAATATTTTGATTGTTTCAGTAGGTGGTGGTGGTGGTGGTGGTGGTGGTGGTGTGATGACAGAAAGCAAGACATCCTTGGGATCTATAGAGAATAATAAAGATTCAATCCAAAAGGCTAAAGGAAAGCTTCTCCCATTGACAATAGTTAAGATAGTTTTAGTTTTCTTAGCTTTGGGTCTTGGTTTCTCAATAGTGAGTATGAGCATGGCCAGGTACTTCTGGGACAAGAGCCTGGCCATGCAATCCATAACCAGGTTCCAACCCTGCATCGGAGAAGAAACCAGTCTGGAAAAGTGGATTAGACCTCCTCTGAATTTGATGCACAAGATGACAGATGAGCAGCTTTTCTGGCGTGCAAAGTTTGGTCCCAAAGGTACATAACTTTCCCTTCAAAAGAGTCCCCAAGGTTGCCTTCATGTTCTTAACCAGAGGTCCTTTGCCTTTCCTTCCTCTCTGGGATAAGTTCTTCAAAGAACAACCACATACTCTTTACTCAATCTACGTTCATACTCTCCCTTCCTACAAACCTGATTACCCTTCCTCTTCTGTGTTTCACAACCGCCAAATTCCAAGTCAGGTACTAATCCCCTCTCTGTTTTTTTATTTCTGTCAAACAAACATATATATATATATATATATATATGAATGTGAACTTTATTGTTTTAAGGTTGCTGAGTGGGGGAAGATGAGCATGTGTGATGCTGAGAGACGTTTGCTAGCAAACGCACTGCTTGATCTCTCCAATGAACGTTTTGTACTGGTCTCTGAATCTTGTGTCCCAATAGTAAACTTCAGCACCATCTACAAATACTTTGTGAAATCTCAACATAGTTTTGTTGGATCATTTGATGAACATAGTCCACATGGAAGAGGTAGGTACAATTGGAACATGGCACCAGAGGTTGAGGCAGACCAATGGCGCAAAGGTGCTCAATGGTTTGAAGTGAACCGTGAGTTAGCTGTTACTATAGTTGAAGACCATAAGTACTACCCAAAGTTTGAGAAGTTTTGCAAACCATCTTGTTATGTGGATGAACATTACTTCCCAACAATGCTAAGCATTGAAACACCAGCTTTGATTGCTAACAGGACTGTAACGTTTGTGGATTGGTCTAGAGGTGGTGCACACCCGGCAACGTTTGGAAAGCATGACATAACTGAAGGTTTTCTTAGGAAAATCACACAAGGACATTCTTGTCTTTATAATCATCAGAATACAAGTCTTTGTTTTCTGTTTGCCAGGAAATTTGCTCCTAATACTCTTGAGCCTTTGATGAATTTGGCTCCCATGATTTTTGGATATGGTTAATGAGTTTTTGAAACTCATTGTTATTGTAAAGAAAATTGAGAGTTTTAGTTATTAAGAGGAAGTGATTCTTTTTAGTGTTTGCTGTCTGCTGTTAATTAATCATGGTGACTGATATTATCATACTCTATACCAGCTTTTCTTTTGTTTGACAAGCCTTCATAATGTTTTAATCAAAGGAAAGCAAGAATGGCAATTCATGGGCCAACAGCCCATGTTTTCCTAAGCAGATGAAAGATGGTGATTTGGGGGCCTATTCATTCCCCTGAAAAATGTCAACAAGTAAAGATGTGGGACTTTGCTTGATTTCATGACACTTTTCCGCATAGTTAAAAGTAAGTCAGTCATCATTTTTTCTTTTCCTAGAATTCAAGTCGAGAATTAACTCCTTTTTCAATATTAATGGTTGAACATTGGTAACTTGTTCACTTTTATGAAAAAAAACTAATAATAATAATTAGTCATCATAATAATACATAATGAAAGAAATAAAATAGTTAAATCTAAACATGGTATTATACATAACAATGACAATGAAAATATGGTAATGGATCAATCAACTAGCTAAACATGGGGTTTTATGCAATATGGAAATTAACAACGATATGAATGATATTTGTCATTAGTTGAATTGATATGTATGGGAATTATCTATATTATAATAATTGGATAATATCTTGATATATAATTAAACCAATTGAGGGAATCAGATTCCTAGATGTATTGATAAAATATTTAAAATTATAAAGGAAAAAAATTGAAAATCATGGCCACGAGTAGCATTCTATTCCATGAATTTTTCTTTCTATTATTGGATCAATATATTCTTTGAATTACAAAAAAAAAAAAATGTCTTCTATAACAACTACTATTAAAATTAACTACAATTTTTTTTATTTATACAGTTTACGAAAAAACTAAAGCTAAAGGATTCGATTGATATTGTGGATAGAAATCAGGAGTTCCTTAGATTTAGTGAAAATGATTGTAGAGATTTGATGACAAACATGGTTATTACGTGGTTGATAGATTTGCCTTTTGTTCCTTTTTTTTTTTTAAGTAAATGTGGATAAACCACAGATTTATTGAAAAGGGAAAAAAATAAGACATAATCAAGAGCCTCTCACCGAAGTGAGGGGAGCAACAAAACACAGAGAAAATACTAAAAATGCGAGAATAATAAGAGGGAGTCTGAGAGGCGGGAAGGCACCATCAGCAACTCGAGCCTGTCTGCAGGCAGTAGGAGCAACTACTCCTGAGCTATATCATGAGCAACTACTCCTGAGCTATATCATGAGCAGGATCGCCTTTTGTTCTTTTTTATTAGGTGTCCTCCTTTGTTAAATTTTGTTTTATTAATAAAAACTTTGTTATTTTTTTGTGTAATATCCTTTATTTTTTTCTCTCTTTTTTTTGGTCTATCTACTCAGAAATGTGCCCCATTAATTTTTTGACTCTTGAAAATGGTTCTAGTTAGTCTCTTCTACTCTAAAATAGGCCAATTAGTGGCTGTATTTTTCAAGAGTAGAGGGACTAGATAGAAAGAGATTAAAGGTATATAGACTAAATTTGATCATTTTCAAGAGTAGATGAATTAGTGGGGCATAATTCTAAGTAGAGGGACCAAAAGAGAAGAAAGAGAAAAGTAGAGGGACAAATTCAGGTATTATATCTTATTTTTTTTACTTCTCTTTATGTATTTTTATTTTTTGTTTTTTTTAAATCCAACAAAATTATAGTTTTTTTTTTTAAAAAAAAAGAAACTTCAAGCTATATGAATATTGTACAGAGATCAAGGAGCCGTGAAACATCATGTTGTGGAGCTGTGGAATTTTGCATTATTTAAGTATTGTCGTTTGTAGTCTTAATTCAACTAAACAGAGCATTACTTGATTGACTTGAACATGCAGCATTTTTTGATTTCCCAAACAGAAGTATATCTTAAATAATTAATACGTGTCTTTTTTTTTTAAAAAAAAAAGTAGTATTCATATAGGAAAGATTGTAAAGGTGTTTAGTGAATTCTAAATAGTCATATCTTTTGGTTTTTTTAGTTTGTAATTTATTATTTATGTTTATTTATAATAAAATGGGTAAATCACCTATAAAAAAATTTAAAAAAATTGAAAAAAATATAAAAAATTAAAAAAACATTAAAAAAATAAAAATAAAAAAATTACAAGAATATAAATACTATAAATAAAAGTTTCAAAATAAAAAAATATTCATGTAAAGATGTACCCGTCTTCTGTCACAATTAGAGAGTCCACTCGACAGCTCTTTAGTAGGTGATTTTTTTTTTCTCTAGGGTCCTTTTTTTTTTCTTTTTATCTTTTTGTACTTCGGGTGACAATGGATACTTTATATATTTTTCATATGTTTATTTTGTCCTCCTTTATTTTACTTTTCTTTATGTTGTTTGTTGTACTGTTTTACCTTTTTATTTTTCTAGTAATCCACTTTATAAAAAAGAAATTCATGTTGTCATCTAGACTCTAGTTGATAATTTTTGAATATATATATATATATATATATATTCTATATGGATGTAGAATTAACTTCTTTTGCCCTTTTGAAGATGAGTCATTTTTATAAAAGTGGATAAATCACAATTTTATTGAAAAGAGAGAAGTACAAAAATAGCTAGGTTGCTGAAGACCATTGTCTGGCAACACAAATCTGCCTAAGCTATCTGGGTCAGTGAACTACTCAAAGGCTAAGTCATGGTCTGTATCGCTGATATGATCTAAGACTCATGCGCGCATGAATTTCAGAGGCACTTAATCTTCTGAGATGCTTCATTTAAAGATTGTTGCTGAGGGTCAGTAGCTGTAGAAAACAAATAAAGAAGCATATTAACAATTTTAATAATAGCAGAATAAAAAGGTAATGTAAGTAATTGAAAGATATTATTATTTGGTTAGAGCCATATATTTTAGATAACGACTCTAGACTAAGGTCCCAAAGCCGTTGTCGAGAATTTAACGACTGTAGCCAGGAGGTCCAAATCTTAGAAATGGTTGGTGGAGGTGAGTGTAGTTCTAAGATTTATTTAAAGAATGACCAAATCGGCTCTCAGTATTTGAAATTAAGAAAGAGATGTTCCACTGTTTTAGGAGCTTTGTGGCAGAGAACACATGTATTTGTGGCGTTTTGGAAGTTACAACCATTCTTGAATAGGCTTGTGAGAGTTAGAATTTTATCATTACACACTAGCTAACAAAACAATGAGATTTTGCTTGGACATCGGATTTTCCAAAATTGAGGGTATAACGGGCTACTCGCCCTCCATCTATTAGAAACTTGTAAAAGGATCTAATTGAGAAGGTTTCACTTTTTTCCAGTGCCCAGATGTTGATATCACCCTGATTGTTAGAGCAGCCTGGGATTGAGTTCAATAGTAGGGATAGATAATTTATTGTAGCTGTGTGAAAAAGGCTCTCTAGTGAAGTGAGATGTTGAGTGAATTGTCTTAGAGTTATCCAGGGGGGTGGTGGGCGGTACTATCATTGAAAAGAGAAGACCATAGATCTTTAATTAAAAGTTTTTCCAGAATGCCATCTATCAAACCAAAAAGTAGTGTTTGCACCATTTCTAACAGATTTGGAAATACACGAGCGAAAAGAGGGCAGAGTGGTGTTAACTCCTTCCCAGAAGAAGGACTTGTTTCTAGGGTGGAGTTTGAAATAGAATTCCAGGAGAATTTCTAATCAAGTAATTGCATGGTGTTGATAATTTTGAGCCGACAGACTATTTGGATTGGATGAAATATTCCACCACCATTTTCCTAGTAAACATTTGTTGAATTCCTGAAGATTAAGAATTCCCCAGTCACCCATGTTACGAGGTCTGCAGATCCTTTTTATATTCAACCGGTCTGATTCTTTTGATCCCGAATCCGGTCATTTCCAAAGAAAGTCCCTTCTGATCTTATCAATTTTTTTTTTATCACCCATGTTGGGAGTTTGAACACCAACATCCAGTAAACTGGAATTGTGGATAAGACCGAATTAATAAGAGTTAGACGACCACCTAAGGAGAGTTAAATTGCTTTCCAAGGAGTAAGTCTAGATCGAACCATTCCAATAAGTTCCGTGCAATCTTGATGTCTTAGTCGCCTTCCAAAAAGGGATAACTCCATGTATGTAATAGATAGGCAATTTCTAGTGCAATTTAGGGTCATTGCAGAGGTGATGTTTGGTTTTTAGCCATAATTTGTAGAGTATAGGCAGCTTTTCGAGTAGTTGATGGAGAGACACGAAAACCCTTCAAAAAGATAGAAAATTAATTTAATTATATGAAGATCTTCTTACCCTCCTGCTAAGAAAATGATGAGATCATTTGCATAGTGTAGGTGATAGATGTTTTTTAATTTGATCTAGTTAAACACCTACCATGACTTTGGATCAAGGGTGTGATTGAACATTGCACTCAGAACATCTGCTGCTAGTGCAAAGAGAAGAGGGAAAGTGGATCTCCTTGATTTAGACCTCTTTTACAACGGATATAACCCTGAGTTATTCCATTAATGAGAATCTGAGTCTTCACAGTTTTGAGAATAATATGTACCCAAGTTAACTATCAGAAGCGAAACTCCTCGTTAGGTTTGTTACAATTTTTAATGTTGATGCAGCGTTGACTATCGATTTTAAAGCTATATGAATTTGTATAATAAAATTTTGAGAAGAAAAAATAATAATAAAATTGTAGTTATCACTCAAAAGCACTGTTTTGGGACTTCAGTTTCATAATAAAACTATCTTATTCAGTCCATTATAGCGCAACCTCTCGAAGGTTTCATGGGGCACTCGAATACATAAAATTCTTAT
The DNA here is from genome assembly GCF_009730915.1 of Dioscorea cayenensis subsp. rotundata. Lineage (NCBI taxonomy): Eukaryota > Viridiplantae > Streptophyta > Magnoliopsida > Dioscoreales > Dioscoreaceae > Dioscorea > Dioscorea cayenensis. Next base: position 849,826 of record NC_052483.1, read on the forward strand.
CCACACTTACTATATATATATTTATTTGCCTCAAACATGTATATGAATCATCACCAACTACTTAAATAAAAAAAACAAAAAGTTCAAAAGAAACAAAACACAATAATAGAAACCAAGATGCATTTGATGCAATTCCCTCCACCAAAGTCTTGAAGTTCTATAAGTGCAATTCAATGGATGTTCTTAAGAGCATTATGAACTGAAATGGATGGTGAAGCCTCACACATCTCATTGTCGCATAGGCATAAACATAAACATTAAACATTAGCATAACCAATTTATGCCATGCATGATTACCTCTCCACTTCAATTTGTGCAAATGTTGTCACCTCCAACTTCCTCTCCATTAGTAAGAACTAGTTTGTAAATGTTTCATTGATGTGATTTAACATGTTAAATTTTAATTAAGTAAATGATTTGTCCACTAAGATCCCACATTTTTTTTTGACAAGGTATCCAACATCTTCTTTTACTTGTGATTTAAGTTATAATCACCCACCAAATATCTATTATGCCTTGAGGCTTTCTAAGTCATCACTTGAGTGTAGTTTTAGGTCACTAAATGCTTTTCATGGTTAAAAGTTACATTGTCCTTTATAGGCCTTCCATGTTTATTGACTATTTTCAATTTCATGCTAATGCAAAAGTTAGTAAATTATCCAAAATATATTAGAAATATAGTTGTTACAATTATAAATATAAAGAACTATAATACAGTAAAAATGGTAGAAGCGAGTATAAGTAAATTACATAAAACAAAGTAAGGAGAGTATATGAATCACCCCTAACGACTAGAGATGGAGAAAAATGTAAAAAAAACCAAAACAAAATCTTTAAAAAATAATCGCTCATAAGATCATTTGTCCATGGATACACCCTCAAATTAAGAAGTAAGAAGTTTTTGATAGTCTACTTTATTACAAAGGAGTTTCTCCCATCTCTACAAGAAGTGCTCAAAATTAAAATTTTATTCGGTGACAGTCATAGGGTACTAATCAAAATATTTCAACCCTAAGCAAAAGCCAAGCAATTTCCATGCAATCATCTTCCAACACTTGTGAATCCAGTATATATATATATACATAAAAAAATGTTTATGTTTATGTGGATCTCTTAAGTTTCTCATTGGTTAATGTTTAATTCCCTTGTTAGATAGTGAGTGATGTGTGCCATAAAATTAGCCCATGACTTGGGAGCATGCTAAAGTTGACAACAAGGGACATGGAATCTTTTGAAGAATTGGTAGACCACGTGGAATCCGACTTCTCGGAAAGGTTCCCTTGATTCACGGTACTACATCAAGAATCTTCCAGAGATCCTGATTAATCATAGAATCATACAAGTCTCATAGACTCTCCACTAAGCTTATCCTCTTTTTAGCTCAAATAAAAAGATACCTTGATCATCATCCATAAGTTAAGAAAGTTAAGTTATTTCACACTCAAATCAATTGTCAAAATAAATATAATTAAACAAGAATATATATATATATAAAGGATGAATAATATGATTTAATAAAAACAATAAGCAATACAAAAGTGAAAAAAATAAATATGAAATGCACACAAAAACACTAATACCCGACAACAACACAAAGAGAAAACAATCAATGGAGAACAACACAACTAGCATAACATAAAAAGAAAAAAAAATAAACAAAAGTCTAATAAATTAGGGAAAAAGATATCTTTCCTTAGGGAGAGAAAGCGAATAGCTCATTGGACTGTCCTCACTTGTATTACAAGGGAAATATTACAAGAAAAATCTTTTAGAGAATTTCATGGAATAGAAATTTTAATTAGTCACATATACCCTACTTGTATTACAAAAAAAAAAATATTGAATGGAAAAAAATTGTTTGGGAATTTCATAGATAAAAAAATTTTAGTTACATATTCCGATCACAGCATTCATAGAATTAATAGGGTTGATAGTAAAATGTTAAATGAAATATAATTTTGTGAATTTAAATTTTAAATTAAAATCAAACCATTCCTCTCATACACTGATTTTGAAAGCAACCTATTGACTAATTCATAGTTTGGAAATTATGAAGAAATTCATTATGGTCCTGTGCCGCCTCCCCCACTTGTATTGTTTTGAATTGAATAGAGAATTGGTCTCTTTGATGATGGGATAATTAACTTGTCGTGCTGTAATTTTTATTAAATAAAATAAAAATATTTCGTTACTTTTACATTAAATTTCCAAGCATGCATTTTGTCTAATATTGATGCCAGCTTCATTGACGTACCGTATAATATTCCAAGTCATAACATTGCTTGAATATGAAATGTATTAATTAAATGGTTTTCTTTATAAATAGTAAGCAATTTTCCAATATGGTTGAAAAAAAATAGCATGCTTTTACTTGTATATCCCCACTGAAGTGAGGTTTTTTTTTAAAGCACAAAGTAAACAAACCAAAAATTGGCCTACTGAGTTATTACTAACATGTCTTATAAAGAAGATATTAATATACCCCTATAATTATTATTTAAATTTTTTAGCTAAAATATATTAATAAATGAATAAAATAAAACCAAACTATTATGTTTCTTCACTTCAACCATGATGTGGATGAGAGGAAAAAAGATAATGGGGAAATTTTAAGTATAAGATCCTCTAGGCAAATAAAAGTGTTTGTAAATATTTATTAAATTTTTTCAATTATAATAAACATATTAATAATAATATTATTATTATTTTATAGATTAAAGTAACATCCACTGGCTCACAACCCGCCGAAAGAGAAAGAATCTTGACTAGATTCTCCAGAGATCCTAAATGAAATCGCCTGCATAATTTCATGTGAGATACCTCTGAACACCTCCTGCATTTTTTTTTTAATTTTATAAATCTAGATGATAGTTGATAAAATAATTTAAAAACTTTACTAATAATTCTAAAAAAAAAAGGACTAGAATGAAAAGAAGAAATCTTGATGGTTCCTTATCAATTTAATTAACATGATTTCATTCATTAAAAAATAAAATGGGTAGTTCATTCAGCCCATAATAAGTGAAAAATGAATAACAATCTCCAAGGAATCTCTCCTTCTTTAGATTGAACTACTCGATATTTTATGTGGATCTATTAATTTTATCTATTCCATATCTAGTGGTCTTTTATATTTATTTTGTTCCTGTCACTTGTGTTTTGTTTATTTTACAAATGTGATGTACTATCTTTTATTTTTAATAAATCTAATTTATCTATTTTATAAAAAAACAAAAAAGACTGGGCAACAAGCCTAGAGAACACTTCATGGATTGAGTGACACTTGTCACAAATACAAATACAAAATCTTTCATGTTTGATATATATCGCCGACCTTGTTTTCAATGTCAAGTATCTTCGTCTAGGTTTTATTTGGTTTAACCCCATAAAAGCTTATGATTCTAGTGTTCTTTATCTTATTTTGGATGTATGAATTTCTTGCACATAAGTTCCAAGCAAGCTCTTTATTAACTAATGTGTAATTTTAAGGAATAAAAATATCATTCCAACAAACTAGATTTTGATAAAAAGTGGATAAACAAACTAGATTTATCAAACTGTATTTTCAATTTATTTATCATCATTCAATTTATCTAGATATTTTAATACTGATGATTTTAAGGAAAAAAAAATGGTTATGAATGTTTTATTTTATTTAGTGTTTAAAAAAAATAATCATGTTATCTATCTTAAAATTTTGATGCAGGTGGTTTAAATAACATAATGGTCATTGATAATTTATGAAAATAACATTGTTTTATAAAATTATATCTAATTTGTCGGGTGAGATATTAATAATAAACAGCATGAGACACGCTTTAAATACATACTATACCTAGTTTATTTATTTTTATTAAAAAATAAAATTAGTGGTCCATATATATAACAGGTATGACCGTATGAGACACGGTTTAAATTCAATCAAAATTTCAATTGCGCTCGTGATTTATTTGATAAATAATTAAAATGAGACGTATATTAACAAGTATAAGGGATTCCTGATTTATTCACTTTCTTATTAAAAACAATAATAATGAGACATGATGGCACAACATTGTACTAAAAAAATATAGAGAAGATAGAAGATAAAAGTTGTGGTACCCTCTATTATTGGCTAACCAAATTTAAAAAAAAAAAAAGAAAATAGATAAATTATATGCATTAATAAATATTGGTTAACCAAGTTTGTACCTTAATGTGACCAATCTCTTCTTTAAAAAGAAAATCTTTCTCTAGCAAAGAATACATGGTTGATATCATCAGGGAGCGAATGGCTTTAGATTTAAAAAGAAAAAAGATAAATGAATTAAAAGAATTAAATTGTAATTTTGGGTCAACAATATTACTAATAAACACATATTGCTTCATTTACTTAGGCAACAAAAATAATGTATATATACACAGAACTTAAACAAATGGGTGAATTATTATTCTAAACTACCATATAGTTTGCCACTTTCTCAATTCGTGTGTTTGATTGTTAACCGATTTTTTTTCTATGATTTTTAATCAGTTTATAAAAAGATGCCAAAACACTTGACTACTTAATCTTTATTAAAATGACATTTTAAAACACATAAATTTACATTTTTACCTTTATATATTTTAATAATAAACTGTTTAGAACATACAACGTATTTAAGTGTTTTAGTATTTTTTTTTTTTTGTAAATAATTAAAACTATAAGGTATTAAAGTGTTAACAATAAAATCATAAGTACCAAATTGAGAAAGAGACAAATCACAAGTTAGTTTAGAATAGCTTTCCGGAAAAGATTAATTAAAAATTACATCATATCTAAATGGATATTTTTAAAAACTAATTTTATTAATTATATATAATGAATAAAATAAAATTAATATTTAAAAGAATTTTAGGTTTTCAAAAAATTAAATAATTTATTCAATTGATGTAGCATGAAACTCAATCGGGTACCAGTACTCCATCAATGTAGAACCGAACAACGTTGGCTTTGTCAATACACAGTGCAAGCACACAAAACATAAGGAGTAAGGGCAATTTTGGTATTATGATAATGTACATATATATAATAATAATAATAATAATCTCTTTAAGCGGTCGGTCAGGGGTGAAAAAGAAAGAAAGCTCCTTTAATTAAGGACTTGAACGTGATCAGAAAAGACAGTAAGGACTAAATGATGAAATTAAAAAATTTCTAAAGGACTTTGAAGTGATTTTCCAGTAAAATTACACAGTGATGTCAGCGGACCTACATGGACTTCGTCTCTCTTCTTTAAACCATCTATAAAACCATCAAACCCTCTCACACTCTTCGATTCATCTTCAACCTCGGCTCCCAATGTCTCTCCGGAAAGCCTTGACCCATCGCTTCAGCAGCCTCACAAGGGCCTCAGCTTCACGATCTCAGATCCGCCCGCCAGTTCCCAGTCCGGAGACTGATCGCCGCCGCCACTCCTCCTCGGCGAGTAGCGTTGCCAGTCGGTGATGAGCTGATGGAACGGTTAAAGGGGATGAATCGGGACAGGATTCGGCTTGAGGGAATGGTGAGGCCGGCGGCGGTATCGGTTGAGGAGGCGAAGAAGGTATTGAGGGCGTGGGAGATGGAATCGGTTCGATCGAGGCTGAGAGGGATGGCGAGTTCTAGGGTTTCGTATTCGGAGTTCTTGCGCATCTGCGGGGAATCAGCGGGGTTCGATCGGGGCCTGGAGATCGCCAGGGATCTCGATGAGTCCGGCGCCGTCATCATTTTGGGCGGCCTCGTCTTTCTCCGCCCCGATGAGGTAATGCCCTTTTTAAATTCTTTTATGTAAATATCTCTTAAAAAGATGAAACTTTTTTCTATATTTTAATATATATATATATATATTTTTTTTTAAATATACGGTAAATTAAAGGTAAAACTAGAAATGAAAGTATTCAATTTAAATAATTGAGTATTAAGAAAATATATATATATATATATTTATTTTTGTAAGTGACTCTCAGTATTTCACCCAGTTTTGTGGGTCAACATTTAAAAATAAACACAAGAATTGAAATGTCAAAATTTTTTAAGTATGAAAATATATATTAAGCATTTATTATTTATATAATTTTATAAAAAAAATTAATATGAACAAAAGATTATATGTATAAAGAGAGGTGAGATTCTGAATTTTTTTTTTAAGAATATATACAATTAGATATTTGTAATTTTTGATGTTATATAAAAAAATCCTTTTTATTTGATTTTTGGAGATATTTTTTATTTTACAATATAAATGAGTAATAACACCATGGTTGAAAATCCAGGTTGCAAAAGCCATAGAAAGAGTGCTGCCAGTGAAGAACGAGAGTGAGAACAAAGAGCTAAAGGAGATGGAGAAGAAGAAGGCAGAGATGGAGGAGAAAGCAGAGGCAGAGGTGAGGAGGGAGTTATGGGCAGGGTTAGGTCTTCTGGTGATGCAGACTGTTGGTTTCATGAGGCTCACTTTCTGGGAACTCACATGGGATGTTATGGAACCCATTTGCTTCTTCTTCACCTCCACTTACTTCATGGCTGGTTATGCCTTCTTTCTTAGTACCTCCAAAGAACCTTCTTTTCAGGCCATTTTCCAGTCTCGTTTTGAGGCTAAGATGGAGCGTCTAATGAAACTTCATCACTTTGATGTTAAACGCTTCAATCATTTGAGAATGGTAGTTTCTTCATCATCCTCATTTGATTCTCATCATGCTGATAATCCTTGTTGTTGACAGTATTAATTTGTTACTCTTTCAGTGTTTTTTTCTTTTTTTGGATAAATATGGAGATGACACAAACACAAGAATTCAGGCTCACAATTTGAGGGCGGAATGAAATAGCAACCCTACCCATGATTTTTAAATGTATACGTTTTGGAGTGATTTGTTCGTAGATGTGTAATTGTTTATGGCCAGATGGGTGGGATATCATTTTTATTTATTTTATTTTATTTATTTTTATGGAGTGGATAAACTAGAAGACAACAGTTTTTAATAAAAGCAAATAAATCACAGTTTTATTAAAGAGAAAAAAAATGGTACAGATAAATCCTAAAACAAACAGAAGATAGAAAAAAAATTATAAATGAAGAGAATCAAACGAAACCTAAAGTTCCTCAATCCTAGGGATGCGACAACCCATCCCCTGAGCCCCCTCTCCGAACGCGTCCCTAAGGTGTTCTTCCGTGTTGGTCCCCTAGAGAGTTGTTCTCTCTAGTTGGGTTCCCAGTTGTGTTTTGTTTTTTATCTTTTGTGGTCTTGTTTTATGCCTATTTTGGTGGGTTTCTCCACTTCTTGTGGGCTTTCATATATGTACTCATTTTCTCTTGTGCAATGAATGTGGTATATCCACTTTTTCTCAAAAATAAAAAATAAAAAATTATAAATCGGACAAGAAACAGAAAACAATCACTAGAGGTGAAGCAAGCTTGAGAATAATTACATAATACAAGACACACAAACAATAAAGAAAAACAATTAAGAAAGCGAGATCTATCTTTTAGTATCCGAGGCTTCCTCAGCAGACAACAAGAGTTGATCACTCTGGGACAGTAGACTTCCTCTCCACCTTTAGTTTTTATTTTTTTTTAAATGAATTATTTATTTATTTTTTTTATCTATAAATTTGGTCCTAGACCGATTGTTGAGGGTTTGAATTTTATTTGTGGCTTAGATCATAATTTAAAAAAAAATTTAATTTCTTGGAGAGGTGAGCTCTTGTATAGCTGTGCAATGGTATTTAAATACTTTTCGAAAAATACATTAAGTTTATTTTTGATATAATATTTATATTTTTTTCATTTTTAATAAAGATTTTTATGAAAGTTTATTTCACTACAAGAGGACTAAACTTTAATATATTCTTTCTATATAATTTTGAAGAGAGTCTATACTTTATAATTAATTTCTTGTATTTTTTTAATAAATAAAACTTAAATAAGTAAGGCACTTAATATGTTTAGGTTCAGTCAAAGCTTGAACTAAATTTATTCTTTTGGGGATGGGTTGAGGACATAGTTCTTGTCCTCACTTTTGTGGTGGGTTGTATCTTAAGTGCTGTATGTTAGTTGCTATTTCACTGTTTGTGGTATCTTATAGCCCCTAGTGACTTGTTTTGTAGGGACAATCGCCTTATCTATTTTTGTTTGGCAATCGCTCTATCTGTTTCTATTGTTTTTTAATATATGTGGTATATCCACTTTTTCAAAAATAATAATAAAAAAATAAATTTATTCTTCTCAAATGAACTCAAATTTTGCCTCATTGGTGGATTGAGCCCAACTTGATTACTATTCTTTGTTCTATGTGGCATGTCAAGTCAATACAATGATATGTAGCATTGTAATTAGTTTAACCCCAGTGTGTTATTTCCTTTGTCATATTGTCTTTTAGGAATAGCGGTTCATCGTCATGTTAAAATTCTTCAATTTTGAACTAAATATACTTAAAATGGTGAATGCCAGGAAAGCCACAGCCCAACTCCAACACAAAGAAAGAAAACAAACAATAATAAGTAGCATTTTTTTTTTTTGAAAAAAAAAATCAGTATTTTAATGGATAAAACAGAACAATTCTTTAAGAAATGATAAAAATATCAATAAAAATCTCATAATATTATCTTTAATAGATATGGAGTTTGATCTAAAGTCGGTCATAAATTTGTGATATTTTTAAAGTGGGCCTAAGACAATTCTAGGGTCTCCAATGAGATATATATAGTTCCAATAAAAAAAGTTGGGTAAAAAGCGAGAATTCTGAAATAAAATTATTCTATAAAATGATGCTTTTGAAATATTTAATATTATATTATTGGGATTATTAATATTATGTGATTAAAATTATAATATTATTGTTGGGTAAATGAATACTTCTATGGAGTAAGAATTTTTTTTTTACAAGGCGACAAAACGCAATCCATTAAAAATTTGTCAATAGACAAACAAATACAATAGTGCATTAATTATAGTGACTCATTGATCACTTTAGAAATTTATTTTATTAATCTGATTAGGTGTCACATGAGGCAGAGATTTTTAAAAACGAAACCAAAATTTTCATTGATGCTGGAGATGTGGCCAAGGCTGGAGATGCTGCTGGAATTTTGAGTTGTTTTACTTTTTATTTTTTTTAGGTTTTTAATTAAATAAATTACTCTACCATGCAGGTGTGGAGGAGAGGGATATAACACTACTCATAAGAGATCCAGTACCGGTGATAAACAGTTGTGTCACAATGCTTCGGCGCATTGGGTCGAAACCTTGTGTTTTACCCATCACAACCTTGTTACAATGGCACTGATAGCCCAGTGGCTTGTCATGGAGTAAGATTCTCATCATCATTCTCTTTATTTAAAATAAAATAAATGGAAATCTTCATCTTTTGTATGAGTTCCACTTGGGTATTTGTTGGTGCTGAGTGCTATCTTTCTTTCCCATTTGTTCAAGTTCTCTCCAGCTGAAATCTAAAGGTCCTTGTTATGTGAGAACGCTCATCTTCAATAATGGTTGGAATTGGATGCGCCTAGACTTTGTTGGCTAATATTGTAATCAACATACACACACAGAGCATCAATGCCATCAATCTTTGAACTTGCTTGACCTCAACGAACATTATGCTGAGACAAGTATAGAAATTTCACATCACAATCTTTTAATTAACCGGGATTACAAACTTTGATTGCATTAAATATTCTTGGAATTTATTCTTCATGATATATATATATATATATACCCATGCACTTCTTCCTAATATTTGCCCTTTTTTTCTCTGTTCTCAATGTTCTATGTGTTCTCAAAATTGAGAAAGAGTGGTTGCATTGAAACAAAAGAGAAGGGTTGTGTCATTAAACACAATGGTAGCTTTATATCCTGATGATATATTCTCCTTTTGGGACAACTATATATGCTTGTCATTGTGTACATTATTATCAAATACGGCCTCAAGTTTTGTCATCCCTTAATGTCACTTCTCCAATGTCACTGTTTTATAATGAAAAGGAATAATTCTATGAGGATGCTCTTTCCACTTGTTGCTATTTAGAAATTCAACAATATATATTTAATTTGTTATATTATAGACAAAGGCTGAGTTGCAGCAGTTTTGTCTTTTACTCTACTTTTTTTTTTTATTTCATTTTCCAAATTTCACCTTGGTTTCAATCCAATGTATACATGAAAATAACCACATATATTGGAATAAGTGAAAGTTAAAGAGGTTGCATGGAAGAGAAAGATGATACACACATTTCACTAATAATGGAGATACAACTACCAGAAAGAATAAAAAAACACACACACACAATTCACTAATAATGAAAGTATAAATACAAAAGAGCAAATATGCTTGACAATAACAAAGGGTACCCTGGGGGTAAGTAGAGCTTCTTCCAGGGTGATAGGATCAAAATTAGGGTTTTCAGACCTGGACCGAGTATCGACCTTGAGAAGGGTAAGGGTCGAGGGGTTGAACTGGGGTTGAACCGGGATCAATAATTTTTATTAAAAATAATATAATTTTTAATTATATATAATTAATAAATCAAATATTGAAGAATAAAAAAATAAAAACATGACTTTTAAAATTTTAAGTAAGTATTTTACATAAATAAATATTGAAATACACCACATTAAAAAATGTGAAATACACCAAATAACATAAGAATAAACTAATACAAAATTAATTGAGAAACATAAAAATATTTACTAGAAAATAGTAGGTTCTCATACAGAATTGGGCATCGACACAAAATAGAGGGTCGGGGGTTCAACAATTATTATTAAAAAAATAATTTAAATTTTAGTTATATATGATTAAAAATAAAATATTGAAGAATAAAAATTTAAAAAAATAAAAAAACATAACTTTTTAAAACATTAAGATTTTTAAGCAAGTATTCTACATAAATAAATATATTGAAGTACACTCGCATTCAAAAATGTGAAATACACTTATACACCAAATAACATAAAAAAATAAACTAATACAAAATCAATTGAAAAAAATATAAAAAAATATTCAACTAAAAAAATAAACAACTAAGAAATCCATAAAAAGCATAAAAATTATTTAATCTTCATAAATTCAAATACATCAAATACTATAAATATAAACTTGTTCAAATCTCCATAAATTAAATTATAAACATGAAATAAACAACTAAATAATCCACAATTATAAACAATTAAATAATTCATAATTGAATACCCTTTGTTTACATTTTTTACATTTTTAACCCCCCAAAATATTAATATATTATAACATAGAATAAAAAAATTGAAAAAAATTAAAAAAATTATGCAAACTCGGGTTGGTGACTGGCCGGTCACCGGGTCACCATCCGACCCGGCCGGGTTATCGGTTCAATCCCGGTTTTAATAAAATCGGGTTTATATATAGGGACCGGACCCGGTTTTGAAGCCCAGTCGAGTCAACTGAGTCCGACCCAGGGCGGTCCGGTCCAGGTCTGAAAACATTGATCAAAATTCAATACATAAAAATTAGTCAATTTCAAGATCAAACATATGTTTTTTTAGGATCATTTGACCCATTCGCATGGGAAACCAATAAACTTTAGGCTTATCTTCACTGTATTTGTCAGATCCTCTTATTTTTATCTTTTTTAAAAACAACATTGATTGTTTATGTACCCCTTAAAAAAAGCCCAATATATATATATATATATTAAGTTGCCTTTTTTTTATTATCATTTTATTTTTATTATTACCTTAATCTTGCTTTTACATATAACTAGATAATTTTTATTAAAAAATGTGTGATGTTTGTTTGTGTGGGTAAAATTCTCAATTGATCATAATTTTAATTTTAAATTTATTTTTAAATTATATTTGCATAATGTTGTTTTCTCTGTTCACAGTGGTCCTTAATAATTTACTCTTCAATCAATATTACAAAAAACATGGTTTCAACTTTAATTTTATTTTATCAAATTACTTTATAAAATTCTTCTATAACAACAAAGTACGTGAATTATTTCGAAGAATCCAGCCCATTAAAATCCCAACAGTAAGCCCAGAGTAATAAATTGGGCAAAGGCCCATGCTTAATTATAAATACACATGCATGCATGGTTTCAAAATAGACAACGTGACACATTGAATGCTTATCCAAGCGTACATTTTTCACTCACATACATGTCATACAGACACGTCCAAGTGAAGGACAAATACATCATCTTTGAAGGATCATTTGTAATGTGGACTAAGGATTAGGATTGAGTGTATTTAATGACCGTGCAGGTGGACCTCTATATATTTCTGAATATATATACATGGAGATGTGGACTAGTGATCATAACTTTTGTTAGTACTCCATTCTGAATTTTTTGGTCCGTGACACAGTTAAGCTAGGCCATGTGTAATGTGTTGGGTCATTGAAATGGAGTATTTGAGGTAGTGAATGCTCTTGAGGTTGGTGGTTGTCACCCATTATGAAGACTTTTTATGATTTGGATAACATAATTGATTCTTGTCACACATGATGATGATGATGATGACGATGAATAAGGGGAGCGGGTAACGTTAATATTTTTAAACAAGTCAGGTGATATCTATTTATTGTATCCCAATGGTTATTTTTATATATATTTACTTTTGAAGTAAATAATGGAGTTATTGTTTTTTATTTGCGCATTTTTTAAAAATTTATGATTTGAATTATAGTTTTATTTACTTCATTTCTAAGATGAGAGGCCAAAGGTTATATAAAAGATAAATATTTTATCAAATATTTTAAGGATAAATAAGTATAAAAACTTAAATATAGTTAATTAATATAATATTAGTCAGGTTTGATATCAAGTCTGGGTGGTGTAGTTGGTTATCACACCTGTCTCACACACAGGAGGTCCCCGGTTCGAACCCGGGCTCAGACAAATTTTATTTTATTATATAGTTGGTCTGTCTATTTTTAAATAAATTTATTTGGTTATTAATTGAAGAATATCAATTTAATGTGTCGGCAGTTATGAGACTATCATTACTTTAATATTCTCGAACTCTTCATTCAAATTTTTATTTTTTTTAAGTAGCAAATTTATATAAATTAGGCCAGTGAAACTCAAACTCATGACTTATCAAATGTCTCACATTTAGTAAATTTATATCCATAATGAAAGTCTATTATTACTTATTAGACTGGTCTGTTTATTTTTAAATAAATTTATTTGGTTATTAATTGAAGAATATCGATTTAATGTGTCGGCAGTTATGAGACTATCATTACTTTAATATTCTCGAACTCTTCATTCAAATTTTTATTTTTTTTTAAGTAGCAAATTTATATAAATTAGGCATAAATTAGGCCAGTGAAACTCAAACTCATGACTTATCAAATGTCTCACATTTAGTAAATTTATATCCATAATGAAAGTCTATTATTACTTATTAGACTGGGTGTAGCAAAACTTAAACTTGATAGTTCTTAGTTATCTCACACTCATTAGTCATAATGAAATCAATATCACTAGGCTATCAACTCATTAGTCCGAGCTCTTTGTTCAATTTGTTAAAAATTTTAATGATTATATTTTTAAAAATTTATGTTTCTCCCATTGTATTCATGTTTTGTCTAAAATAACTTTTTGAGAAAGGCGATGACGCTAAGCCCATAGATGAACACGTGGGGAGCCATGCTCACTAGCATGAATCGCCTCACTTTCATGCGAGATGGGGATTGAGCTCAGGGAGGCCCACGCAGCGCACCTCGAGGTGAACAGCCTCTGAGGGCCGTCTTGACCGATCGCCATGACCAACGAGTTGGCATTGTCTTAAATAACTTAAAGTATGATGTGAAAAAACGTTTTTTTTATAAAGAAAAAATAAATAAATAATAAGTGATTTCTTTATTAGGCATGATAATAATATTTAAAAGCATGGAGACGTTAATGAATCTCATTTATTCAAGATTTGTTTCACTTTTATATTTTTAAAAAATTATCTTAATTTTTTTTTCACTCTCCCCCTTTCCTTGTTAATGATTTCAATTGTTAATAAAATCCAAAATATATGTAGTTGTTTTACATAAACTATCAAACTTATACGCCAACATCTCATAAATTACTTTAAGATTTTTTTTTCAAAATATTTTTATTAAAAAATAAAAAGATAAATTATTTTGGATTGAATGTAAAAGCCAAAATCATTCTCAACATATTAAATATTTTAAAATTCTCAGTTCAGTCAATTTATGGGAAGCCAAGATTCAAAAAGAATTAAGTTTAAGGGATCATATATATGATGATTATAAAAACAACTTCAATTTTTTGAGCATCTCTATGATACAGGTGAGCTCTTTTCCAATCGTGGATTTAATGGAATATCTTTAATATTCATGATTTATAAAGTGGTTACGGACAAATCATCTTTTTTTCGTGCTATTTCCTTTAAATCACATCATTATTTTTTTCTATTTATTTATTTTAATCAATTAAGTATCACCTAACCTTTTTTTAAGCGGTTTAGAGCCTCATTATTCTTTTATAATGCATGTCCTTAACTCTTATCATGCTCATGTGCTTGTACTTGTATTCATTTTTTTTAATATATTTTGAATAATTTATTTTTGAAAAAAAATAAATAAGATATATATATATATATAATTCATATTTTGGCTATGGACCCAATTGAGAATTAGATAGAAGATCTTTGAAACCCTAAATTGACATAATGATTATGAACTACTGATTTTTTATAAACCCCATTTATATATAAGAACTTGTACATGTAACGTTATGTTTTTAATATATTTTTCTTTTGTAAATTATCCATTTTTTTAAAAAAAAATCCTATTTCCTTCCATTGTTTGGCCTGCATAGTGTTAGGTCACCAGACGTACCTATCACCTTTTCATTTCACTTTTCAAGGCAAGCATTGGCCATAACTTAATATATAGAAATGGGACCTCTTTTTTATTAGTCAAAAGAAGATGAGTGAAACTTAAAGCACAAGGACTCATCTTGGAACCTCTTTGAGTGAAAAATCAACAACATGAAAACAAACCAAACTAAATTTGTTAGTAGTACACGCTTCTCTTTTCCCCATTCTTTTTTTCTTTTCTTTTTATGCTCCTTTTACCAAATCCTTTCTACTAACAGTGCAATAATTTAGGAAGATGCATTATCAACTACTCACACCACTCTTCTCCATATTTCACCAAAATGAATGGAAATAAAAAACATATTTGCTTGGTGCTTGACATATTATATAATACTAAGGATTAGGATGTACATATATATGGTGTTATATATATATATATACACGAGCATCTATTATTTATGAACATCTGTAAATTCAAAATCTACTGATGTTCAGTATGAACTGTTAGATTTTATTCAAATGGTTATCCACTGTGTGATGAACAGTATCACTTTTTGTTTATGAATAGTAATTCAGTGTTTTGATCTAAATCATTTAATCAATTTCAGCATAATATTTCAATCAATTCGAACCTACTTTAATTTTACTAGACCTACAACAATTTTAAAAAAACAAAAAGTATAACTAATCAACCCAACTAATACCCATTAGAGTTTGAATTTTTTTGTATTTTTTTCGGTGTCTATTGATGGAAAGACTCTACGTCATCTGATTTTGTATCTTTGTTAATTTGAATATTTCTCTCCTGTGAGAATGGAGTTGTGGTTGCATTCTCTTTTATTTATTGTCTTTTTTTAATTTATTAGAATTTATTTATTTATTTTTTCTAAATTGTACTTTTGTGAATGAATGTGCAATGCAAGATATAGATTTTGTCCCAAATTTGAGAAGATTATAATTAAATATAGTTTGTTGTTGGACCGTCACCATCATGCCTTTTTTTTGTTAATTTTATTTTTTATTTTTTGTATTTAATAAATTATTTTTAAAAATAAATAAAGACATATTTTAAAATAAAATACGGCTGGGGCAGGTCGATTTGAGAGAAGCTACAGAACAAAGAGGAAAATATACATTCTCTTTTGTAGGTTTTAAGCGGTTGCCATAATATGACAATTGATACATGATATCAGTTGTACATGAGAAGATTAATAACTTATAAAATGATGAATTATTAATTTTCTCTCATAATATAAGTTCAGTAACGAGTGACTTATTCACCTTGTAAAAAAATTTCACATAATATTTGAATGATGTTTTTTTTTCAATTACAATAATAAAAAAATAGAATTATCAATATATCAGAATAATTGTAATGAAGAGAAGAAACTGTGAGCTATCAAACTAAAAGTAATGAAATTCTCTTAGTTAAATTAATACGGATATAAGGATAAATAAATGTAAGAGAAAAAAATTTTACTGGCCAATGACCTTTTAATCTATTACCACTGGATTCTCCATGCAGGATATTTGTGTCATGTTAAAAGGGTAAGTTTGAATCTTGACTAACACAAGGGGAGAACACAGGCGTATTGAGGTATTTACTCCACACGTCTATGTTGGTCCATAATGTTATCTATTTTGTAAAAAAAAAAAACCTAATGTTTACAAAATTATAAAATTACAAAATCACATTATCTATTTTTATACATAATTATCCATATAAAAGCCTCAGTAGAAATATTTAATAGTAATAATAATGAGTCAATCAAAACAATGATCAATTGTATTTATATTATCATTGAAGTTCGGCAAGTACCCTTTGCTTAAAGTTCTTATGAGTTGCAGATGTAGATCAAATCAAATATAGTCTTACTATTATGAAGTAAACAATAGACATGGCTCTTGTTACAGTCACATAAATCACAGTAATCACTTGTCGGTGATGGTCCTCATCTGATAAATTCACCCGTGACTTTTTTAATTGAACTTTGTTTGAAATCTTGATGCATTAATGTGTATTTGCAGTACTTCCAATGAAAGTGATTCCTCTCTCATGGCTTGTTGACATCTTCTGCTAATTACTAGACTAATAAATGATAATTGTTTTATAATTCAAGTTATCCAAGTTTTTAATGATATGCTACAGTAGATTCAATGTTACAGACAGTTGCACATAACTGTTTAGTTTGGTTTAATGTTAACAACTCCGTGGCCCCACTGATCTGCTTTGAAATGAAGAAATGAACATGGTTTTTTCTTCTGCTTTTTTTTGGGTTAACAACTAGCAGTTGAATCTGTTCATGATTTTCAATGACTGTCACTTTAGCATTGAAAAACTGGGAGAACGCAAGTATTGGTTTTGCTTCTATGAGATGAATAATTTTCTTCACCAATAATTTTTTTTAATAATGTGAATAAGTCATCACTGATATTTACTATATATTAATCATGTATTGGATGAAAGTTAAACTTTTGATTTTTAATATAATAGTATTTTATTACTCTTTTAATTTTGACCCTCATGTAATGGGCGAGAGTTAAAACTTTTGACTTTCCGCATAGGGAGTATCTTATTACTTTTTTTAAATTCGATCCCTTATTTTGTAAGTAATTAAATCATATAAAGTCAGCTAAAGTTTGTGTTTGTTTAAAAAGAAATTTGAAGAACACATTCACATCAATATTTTTAAAATTTTATATCATTAGTAATCATATCTAGGCTTATTCATTTTTTTTCCTTAAATGCATTTTTTCCCTCAAGTTTGATGCCATAGCTTGTACTATTGGGGCATCCTGTAACTTCTGTTTAATTTCATAAATTTATGTTTTTGTTTACGTTTTTTTAAAGTGAACTTGCAATATATCTATATTTAAAAAAATGGTTTTGATTGATATATATGATGGGGTTAAATAAACTCAATCATTTAATGAAAAAATATAGAAAAATATATATGAGAAAAAGGGAAAATAACTAACTGAAGAGTCTTCAGGATTGCTGGTGCTCTTTTCTCCTCACCTTATAAGTAAGATTTTTCCAAGTAGTTTTAGAAAAAAACAAAGTTTTTATTATAAAATTATAAAATTAAGAGAAAATAATGTATTTACGAAACTGTGTTTGATTATCATCACAGTTTCTTTTAGATTGAGTCTTAAATGTTTTTAGTACAAAACCAACGACCCAATGGTCTATTGGTATTCTGGGTCACCGATAGAACTTTTCATCAAGTGGTGAGAGTTCGATTCTCGGTTGAGAGTACATTTATGAGAGATGTGAGTGGTGGTTGTGTGCGGGTGGTCCCAGCGCCCATGTGTATATGGATCCCGTCTTCATTTGCTCCACCGAGGCTTGTGCATCGCCTCTGACGGTTTAACATTACCTTTGGGTTGTCTGTTCCTTTTGTCATGTTTTTAGTATATAGTGTTGATAATTAAATAAATAAATATATATATATATATAATATTTTCATTAGAATTGAAATAGATGGGAAGATGCTTATAATGAATATGCGTTGTTTATTATATCAAAAACTACAATTAAAATTCTCGGAGGAGATTTGTATTCTAGCAAAATCAAGTTTCAAACTGCTTCTTTCAAATCTAAAGCCAAAAGTATATGGAACCCAAATTATTCAAATGTGACCAAAGGATGGAACGAACATGAGGTAATATGATAGTAACTTTCATTGAGGAATTTATAAAAAAATAGTAACCGTGTTTGGCTAAGTTGGCAAGAGAGAAAATACCAAGGAGTTGGTCAATTCTTCACGCCATCCATCCTTCCTGGTTTGTAAAGAATCAATACCTTTTACTCTTTGAAGAGTTGGAGTTAGTATTGGAGAGACAAGTACATGGCCTATGTTTAAATTAATTAGTCTTTACAAAGTTTATTTTATGGTTTGGTTGGCTAACAGAACGTTATCTCCTCTTCTTCCAATGCACACCCTCCATGACCCACAAATTAAAAGATAATAATAGTCCAAAGTGATTGGTTTAGTTCAACTACATGATCTGGACCCAACTAATCCCACCATTTAACAAGTATTAGCATCAATGGGTTGGTCATTGGTGACCACCTTATTATGAAAGCAAAGAGAAAACGAGGCAAAGAATACAATGCAAAGAAAACTAATTAAGTCTCTTATCAATCAGTAGTTGAAGCCATACCATGCCATCCCTTGATGTCAAGGAATCTCTCAAACTTGTGAAACATGTCTTTTGGTTCCACAAACATCATGGAGTTGAAAAACAAAAACCACCTCTTCTTTGTTGTTTAAATTTTCTTTTAACGAGTCTCTAGAAAAATAAAAAAAATAAAAATTGGATGCTTGACATTTTTCCTTTTTTTGAATAAAAGGGATAAACCACTTTATTGGATAATGGTTTATAAATACTTCATAATTTTTTAAAATATAAATACTTCACACTGATAAAATGTAATAAAGAAAAATAGATTAAATCTCCGTGGCTATACATTTCCTTTAATTCTCACACAAGCAATGTTCTTTTAATAATATAAATAATTTTATAAATCATACAAATGTATTATAGTTGATCTATTTTTTAATGATTATTTTTTAAGTGCCACTTATATCATCTATTTGTTTGAATATTTATTTTTAGTCAAGTCTCATCTTTTAATAATATAAATAATTTTATAAATCATACAAATTTATTATAGTTTATCTATTTTTTAATGATTATTTTTTAAGTGCCACTTATATCTTCTATTTGTTTGAATATTTATTTTTAATCAAGTCTCATCTTGACTTCTGGTAGAATTTGATGTTTTAAATCATAAGTAGTTTAGTCGTGTTCTTCTTTTTATACACAACTCTCATTTATTTTTTAGTAGTTCATCTATTTTATTGAAAAAAAAATTGAGGTAATACATACATTATAATGCTATTTCAAAAACCTCTCGCTCTCCCAATAATCAATTACATAAGAAATTATAAATTGATGGTGGAGGTTGAACGGAAATGGTATTTTCACGATGAAGTCTTTCTACTCGTTTCTCATTGATGGTCGTGTGCGTTGCCCTATTGCTCGGTTCTTCTGGAGAAAGCCATGTCCGAAGAAAGTTAGTCTGTTTAACTGGTTAGCTGAGAAGAATAAGATTCTCACCATGGATGTTCTTGCGAGAAGGAGTTGCAATCGCCTCCCTACAATGACCTGCGTCCTGTGTAATTCGGCCTTAGAGTCGCCTGACCATCTCTTCTTACATTGTTTGGTTGCTAAAAAGGTGTGGGGGTACTTCGTGCAGTTACTGCATCTTCCAGACCCTCCTGGGTCTATGCAGGAGATCTGACGGGGTTGGCGAACCTCGATTCGGGCTAACTTTAGGTAGATTGGGGGCTTAATTGCTAAGGCTATTGTGTGGAATATTTGGCTTGTTAGAAATGATTGTATCTTTAATGCCAACTGTTTGTCTACGCATGCTCTTGTTTTGAAGATTGACCGTATGTTGATATCTTGGCTCTCTTCAGTTGTCGAAGGTTCGCAAGAGACGATGGAGGATACTATTGCCATGCTTCGGCAGAGCACGGAAGCCCTAGGGACCAGTGGAGTGGAGTATGGCGGAGATCCTCTCGCCGGAGTAGATCATGATCTTCTATCGGACTAGTCTGTTACTGTAATCTGTTGGGATGAGAATCCTTTGCTGATTCTCATCCGGCGCTGTTTTGTTATGCCACTTCTCGTGGTGTTTTGTTTGTCTTTTGTTGGCGCTTGCGCTCAGTTTGTATCCCTACTCTTTATTTAATTAATGGCAGTGGTTTATCCACCTTTTCAAAAAATAAAAATAAAAAAATAATAGAGAAATAATAAAAAATGAACGTTACTATATATTTCAACAATTTTGCCTAATTTTTTTAGCGCAATATTGTCTGTCGGTATCCAATGTAAATTGGGCTCAGAATCAATTAACAATGACCAATGATTTCTTATTAATTACAATTTTTATGTAAAAAAATCTAAAAACCTAGAAATCATTAGTTAACTTTGAACACTCACTTAAGTCAAACACAGTGGTGAACTTTGCAAATGATCACCTACTTCATTCGGCTTTATTTATTGTAACCATGCTGCTTGTGTTTAGTTGTTTCATGGGGGATCAAGGCTGAACTTTTTACAATGCACATTAGAGTGTCACGTAGATCTCAATTGATAGCTATATTTATTCAATCAATTATTATTTTTTAAATAATTATAAATAATTTATAAAATCTCAGCCATTGAGATAGGAGAGATTTGAAACTATTGATTTAGGCTTTATTTGGATTGGCTTTTGAAAAACTCAGAAGTGTTTTTTTTTATAAGTTGAGCACTTCTGGATTCCAAAAATATTGTTTGTATTGGTTTTTCTGAAAAAGCAGAAGTTGTAAGAAAAACTGAAAAACAGTTTTTTTTTCAAAAGCTAGTCATGACCATCTTATGAAAAAAAGATGTTTTTTAGCTTATTTTTACAACTTCTGCTTCTACATAAAAGCTAATCCAAACAAAAAATACAAAAAAGTGCTTAACTTACTCTAGAGAAGCATTTTTTTTCTTCAGAAACACTTCTATTAAACTAAAAAAAAAGCTTTTTTTTTTATAAGCCAATCTAAACAAGACCTTAAAGTATCACTCTCGGCTATTGACAGAGCCGAAATTTAAACCCTCAAAATGAAATACCACTCTCGTGTTGTCAAATGTAGGGCTGTTCAAAAAAACCGGTTAAACCATAAACCGGACCGGACCGGTTTTTTTTGAACCGTCGGTCCGGTTCCAACCGGTTTCATTATTAAGCGGTCCGGTCCGGTTTTGAAACCGGTTCCAGACCGGTCCGGTCTGGTTCCAGTTTTTGGTACCGCGGTCCAAACCGGACCGGACTGGTTTGCCCAGTTTAGTTATTTTTACCTTAAACTCTCTCTCTCTCTCTCTATATATATATATATATATATATGTAAATTTTCTATTGCTAATGAGGCTGATTGTTTGTTTTTAACTCTATATATTAAATGACCACTCTATTAATTTAATTTTAATTCATAAAAACCGGGACCGAACCGGATTAGACCAAATTGGTCCAAAACGGTCCAAACCGGACCGGACCGGTCCAAAACGGTTTGGACCGGTCCGGGTTTCTCTGTTATTTGGTCCGATCCGGTTCCAATAATAAAAAAACCGTTTAACCGGTCCGGTCCGGTTTTGGACCGTGCACAGCCCTAGTCAAATGCGGTCATATATTATTATTATTATTTTTTGTTATTTATGTAACACAATGTACTGTTTTCCAAGTAGATAGCCAATTCTCTGATTATATGTGAATTATATTTTGAATTTTAAACTATTACTAGAAAAAGGAAACCAGAGTCCTTGTTACTGAAATTAATTAAAATTGCACGGAGATGGTACTTTTGTAATTAAGGAAAAAGGGCTTAAAAGAATAGGGCGGTAATCTCACCTCCAGGTAATCTCACACGCCTCTCTCTCTCTCTCTCTCTCTCTCCTCTCGCTGCTCCCTCTTCTTTAGTCCTGAAGACTAGATTTTCTTCAGAGCCTTGCCCCAACGCCAATCTTCTCTCGCTCTCTCGCTTCCCCCCTACTTCAAACCTCCGTTTTCTAAGAGCGTAACTGATTTCCAATCCGAAAAATCCCAGCTTTTTGAGTGTGTGTGCGTGTGTGCGTGAGAGAGAGAGAGAGTGAGAGATCTCCATTTGAATCTCTGTTTTTTGTTTTGTTTCATTCTTATCTGGTTTTAGAGGAGAAAAAGGTGGCATTTTTTATTCTCGTTTCTCGCATGTGGAGGAAACGGCTGTTTAATTTGGAGCAGAGCATTGGAGAGAAGCCTGTGATTTTATGGGCGCGGAGTTGAGGGGCATGCCGGAGTCCTGCGGGCCGATTGATGGATTTGAAGCCCTCGGGCCCGTTGGTGACTTCCATTCCAGCTTGGGCTCGCCTCGGGCTGCTCGCGATTCAGGTATGCGCTGCTGATCTGCGGAGTTTTGGGGGTTTTGTGAGGACTTTTTGCTGAAAGGCAGCCACTTGTGGATTTTTTTCGGTGATTTCTATTTTTGAAGTTCAGTGAAGCCTTTGTTGGTTGAGGATATTGTGATGCTTCTTTTTTTGGGCTTAATGTTAGATTTTTAGAGGAATTTCAGATTTTCTCTCCATTGTTGAAAATGCGGGGATTTTGTTTGTGATTTCTTGATGTTTGCTCATAGAAATTGTGTTTAGTCTTTCAAATGGATCTCTTTTAGTCGAAAAATGCGTCTTTAGTTCTTTGGGGGAAAAAAAATTCAACTCGTCGCTGTTTTCCGCTTATTTTTGGTATTTTTTCTGTTTACCAGTATCTAGGGTTTACAGGTTTGTTTAGGCTAGTTTCATTTATGGCAGTAATAGTACCTGGAGTTATGTTTCTTCTTTGAAATTTTTTAGCTGAACATATCCAAATACTTTTGCTACGCTTGAATACCTCCATTAAATTGATTTCTATTTATTTATTTTTCTTCGTTATAATACTTATATTTTTTTCTTTTTCTATAGTGTTTTTGCTCTTGTTGCTAATTTATGGACTGTCTTTTGATGATAGGCACGGAAAAGTTTGGCTGATCTGGTTTTGGATTTGCGGCTCTGTTATACTTTTATACATGTGTTTACTTTTGCTCACTTTTTTTGTTTGTTTTTGTTTTGGTTCCTTAGCCTAGATTGAGCTATTGCTTACTGGAACAAAGAAATTGAGATATACATTTCCCTTATATGCAGATTGTGGTTTTTTTGCTATGGACTGGATGCATTGATGCCAAATACGAAGACAAGGCTCCACTACATTGGCAAATTTCTGAACTAGATCTTGGTAGTTCTCATCTTTTACACTCCTGCATTCATGACCAGATACTCCATCAGAGGCGGCGTCCTGGTCGTAAGGAATACTCGGTTACCCCACAAATATATGAAGGGTCTAGTTCATTGAAATCCCTACATCACAAGGGAAGATCATTGCTTGAATTTTCCACACCAGCCACTCTACAGAAGGATGCAAAACATCCTATCAGGATATATCTGAATTATGATGCTGTGGGACACTCAACAGACAGAGATTGCCACAGTGTTGGCGATGTTGTGAAGGTGTGTCCAACTATCAAATATCTGTTGCACATTATAGATCTTGCCTATTCTGATGATTGCATACCCTTACAGCTTGGTGAACCTCCCACGACTGCAGTACCTCGAACTCCTACGTGCAATCCTCATGGAGATCCTCCAATTTTTGGGGATTGCTGGTACAATTGCACAATGGAAGATATTTCCGGAGAGGATAAAAAGGAGCGGCTCCGCAAGGTTTTAACTTTTGGACCAATGCATTTGTACACTTTACTGATAGGATTTTATGTGCATGTAACCAATGCAAAATCTCAATGTTGCATTGTGAACCAAAAAGAAGTTCAAGTTTGGGTTTCAGCCTTTTGTTTTATCGTAAAACCTAGATGCTGACATGCATTCTAGAATCTGTAGTGGGAGTGCTGAGCCTTGGCCTTTTCATATGTGTGTTCTTATCAAAGTGTGTGAAGCTGTTACTTTTGACAGACCTTGCTATTTATATTCTTGTACTAATTCTTTGAATAACTACTTGGAGTAGGCACTGGGGCAAACTGCAGACTGGTTCAAAAGAGCTCTAGCTGTGGAACCTGTCAAGGGGAACTTGCGGTTAAGTGGGTACTCTGCATGTGGTCAGGATGGTGGAGTTCAGCTTCCCCATGAATACATTGAAGGCATCTTTTCTTTTCCTTTATTTTTTATGATGGCAGAATGCAACATTCATTGAAATGCCTCAAGTGTCTTTCAGTAACTGAAACAACTCTCTTCCATGTGCAGATGGTGTTGCTGATGCTGACCTAGTTCTACTTGTTACCACTAGACCCACCACTGGCAATACTCTTGCTTGGGCTGTTGCTTGTGAGCGTGATCAGTGGGGCCGTGCCATTGCTGGTATTTTCCAATTTGATTTTTGTGCCACATTGTGAAATTTCACTTTAACCATATTATGTGTGATGAATCCATTTGTGGGATAATTGCAAATTTCCATGTCTGCAGGGCATGTAAATGTTGCTCCTCGCCATTTGACTGCAGAAGCAGAATCACTTCTTTCAGCTACTTTGATACATGAGGTTGTAAAACCTTCAGAACATCAAATGGAATAGAGTATATGTATCTATGTATATGATTTCCATGGCTGATGGCTGATAAAAAAGTTCTCCTTTCAGGTCATGCATGTTTTAGGCTTTGATCCTCATGCCTTTGCGCATTTTCGTGATGAAAGAAAAAGAAGGCGCAGCCAGGTGATCAACTTGTGATAAGATAAATACATTTCACTCCAATTACGGACTTTTAGTGCGTACTATTTTCCTGCAGGTCACTGTGCAAGCTATGGATGAAAAGCTTGGACGGATGGTGACACGTGTTATTCTTCCCCGTGTTGTTATGCATTCCAGATATCATTATGGTGTAAGTTTTTTGCTGCAAATGAATTGAGATAAAGAAAAAGGCTCTTGGTAGGCTTTTTATTTATTTGTGGTCACTAGCTTTTTTCCTCACAACATCTAAATGTAATATATGATCAGGCTTTCTCCGAAAATTTTACTGGTTTAGAGTTAGAAGATGGAGGAGGGAGAGGCACTTCAGGTATTCACTCATGTCTTAACTGTAACATGGATGATCACCACAAAGGTTTTTTTTTTTAAATTAATATTTGAGCATGATTGACAAATCTTGCACTCTTTTGTTTGCAGGATCTCATTGGGAGAAGCGGCTTCTGATGAATGAGATAATGACAGGCTCAGTCGATACTAGATCAGTGGTTTCAAAAATGACTTTGGCTTTGTTAGAAGACAGTGGATGGTACCTAGCTAACTACAGCATGGCAGACCGCCTTGATTGGGGTTGGAATCAGGGAACAGATTTTGTTACCTCCCCATGTAATCTTTGGAAGGGGGCGTATCATTGCAATACTACGCAGTTATCTGGCTGTACATATAACAGAGAGGCTGAAGGGTATTGTCCTATTGTAAGCTATAGTGGTGACTTGCCTCCATGGGCTCGCTATTTTCCACAGGCCAATAAAGGTATGTCCTCTTGTTTTTCAGCAACCTTGTATGAAATGGTAAATATTGTTTTGTTAGTCCTGTAGCTTAGGGATCGGTTTTGATAAATTGACCGACTTTAACTCCATTGATGACAAGGCGACAAACTACTAATCTGTATACTTATGGAATGAGTTTTGTCAGTTTTTCTGTGTCATTTACTTGTTCTCTCAACTATCTTGATTATGTTTTTTTGTGCCATGTTACCAGCTTTTTGTTGTCAAAAGCACCAATTATGTGATCGGGTTGCAGTCTGATGTCTAATCTTTTAAATTAATGCTAGTTTCTATTGCATGTTTGTGACTTCCCAAAGTTGATACTTCCAAGGATGTCATCCGATCAATTATTAACTATCAAATTGGATCTTGGCCTCTATGGGAGTATTATTGCTTGATTGTTAAATTTCATCCTAGTTTTGATTTATGTTTCTTCTGAGTAAGAATTTTGCTCTAATTTTAAGTGACTTAGCAGCTTAGTTGTGAAGGTTGAACTCTAGGGCTGCCTGTATTTTTTTTTAAAGACATTTATTATACTTTTCTAAATGATTGCCCACATATGGAAAAAATACATGTTTAGTTTTGGTTTTTATTTTCCTGAGTATGATTGTTTCTCTAGTTTTCATTGGTTTAGCTGTGATGCTTCAGCTCCAGATATGTCTGCATCTTCTTTTAAGATATTACTGCTCTTCTGAATCTATGCCCATTGTTAGAAGGAAATGCAATTAACAAGAGTTATCATAATCTAAACAGTTTCTATATTCAGAGACCTTCCTGTTTTTGGTTGGCATAGGTGGACAGTCATCACTGGCTGACTATTGCACATACTACGTAGCTTATTCTGATGGTTCGTGCACAGACATAAATAGTGCACGACCACCTGACAGAATGTTAGGTGAAGTGCGAGGAAGCAACTCTAGGTGAGTTCTATCATCATAACATCATTAATGCATAATTCTCATTCTGTTTTTGTCTAATGTGATGCTTATTATTCCAGGTGCATGGCTTCGTCATTGGTGCGGACTGGTTTTGTGAGAGGATCCTCTACACAAGGGAATGGTTGCTACCAACATCGATGCACCAACATGACTCTAGAGGTTTGGTTCTGCCTTGTGATATGGCCCCAATGATGAAAAGACTGTTATAGGCTTTTGCTTGTGGTTTATCAAGTTCTTTGAGATTTTCTTGTCAGTAAGATATAGCATCCCTTCCCATTGCATGAACACATGTTTGGATACCTTTCTTTAGGTTGCTGTCGATGGGTTGTGGAAGGCATGCCCTGAAGCTGGTGGTCCTATTCTATTTCCTGGATTTAATGGTGTGGTTATTTTTTTGCGCAAATATTCTGAGATGAAAGTATTCTCATGATTTTACCTCTTTCTAATTGTGGTATGCTATTTGTGTTCACTAGGTGAACTGGTTTGCCCTGCATACCACGAGTTATGCAGCATGGCTCCGGTGCCCTTAAATGGCCGTTGTCCTGGTTCATGCAATTTTAATGGTGATTGTATAGATGGAAAGTGCCACTGTTTTGTTGGTTTTCATGGTCATGACTGCAGCTACCGTGAGTCAACAACTCTTTATTGGTTGTTATAGTTAATTTCTACAATTAAGCAACAATGTTTTAATTTTGTATGGGCCTTTCTCTTTGACCATGTGGTTCGTGTTAGTAAGCCATTATTTTCTTTCCTTTGCAGGTGCCTGTCCTGACAATTGTCATGGTCATGGCACATGCCATGCTAATGGGATTTGTGAATGTGAAAACGGGTGGACCGGCATTGATTGCTCTACAGGTAATTCATTTCTCATCTTTGACTTAAAATTCTCATCAACTTGGAAGTTGGAAGTCCTCTGGTATTTCATCTGTTCAGACTTCGAACTGTTTATTGGTCCTAAAAAAATTTGTGCTTGAAGAATTTAAAACAGTAACATGGATCTCATTGTGCAGCAATCTGTGATGAGCAATGCAGTTTGCATGGTGGTGTTTGTGACAACGGTCTCTGTGAGTTCCGTTGCTCTGATTATGCTGGTTACACGTGCCAAAACAGCTCCGCCCTGCTTCCCAGCCTATCAATTTGTGGGGATGTGCTCGCTCGAAGTGCAGTTGGGCAGCATTGTGCTCCGAGTGAGCCCAGCATTTTACAACAGTTAGAAGCAGCTGTTGTCATGCCGAACTACAAGCGGTTAATGCCCGGGAGATGGTTTCCCTTCGGCTTTCTCAAGAGTGATTATTGCGAGGTTGCTGCCAAACGACTGGCCTGCTGGGTATTTAACTTCCCTGTCTACTTTTATCTTAGTTTCATTGCATTACCTAACCTCTACTGAATCATTAAATGCTCGTTGCCGTTTATTGGAATCTTATCGTCCCCATTCTTGCTGCGTCGATTGGTAGCATTGATCATATGAGTTTCATTCGTTGTCTTACAGTCTTAGTAATCTCTCCTGAAAATTTCTTGTTTCAGATATCGATCCAAAGATGTGACAGTGATGGGGACAATAGACTTCGAGTGTGCTATTCTGCTTGCAAGTCCTACAACAGAGCATGCAGTGCGTCCCTCGATTGCTCTGACCAGACCTTGTTTAGCAGTGAGGAGGAAGGTGATGGGCAATGCACCGGCTACGGCGAAATCACACCGTCATGGTTAGGCCGGTTCAGGAAGATATACTTACAGTAGCAACCAGGTCTTTGTGTAGTGTCAATTTGTATTTGTAGATTTTCTTTGTATTGTAGAGAACCCTTTTAGGTTTTGATTCCACCCAAGTTTAGAATCCTTAAAGTCGGATTTTTGGGTGAAAAGATATTGTATTGGGCTTCATCTAAGATCAAGCCCCATTCCAAAAAACACGAAAAAAAGGAAACATAATGTGAATTATGAGTTGATTCCAAATGCTTCAAATCAGTCTTAAATTCATCAAAAACATAACTAAGTGGTGTTTAGAATTCATTTTTCATGTCACACGCCTCGCCGGAGTGGAGACCGAAGCGACGGAAGTGTGAGTTGATGTGACATTTTCACTTGTTTGATTTCTGAAGTGGAGACTGAAGTGCGGAAGTGGTCATTTCTAAATCTTTTTGCTTCACTCTTTGATTTCGGTTATAAAATTTTGACTGAAGTGGGACTTTTCACTTTCTGCGTGGTTTCACGTGGGTGATTAAAATCGTCCATTTTTATTTATTTATTTATTTTATTTATGCTTTTATTATTATTCTATGGTTTATTTTTTATTTTTTATTTTTAATTTTTATAATCTTTTATTGTTTTTATTATTTTTTTATCTTTTATGGTTTTTATCTTTTTTTATCTTTTATTTTATTATTTTTTATCTTTTATTTTTATCTATTATTGTTTCTTTTTTAATTTTTTAATTATTTTTTATTGTTTATAAAAAATATGTTTTATTGTTTTAATTTTTTATCTTTTATTTTTATATATTATTGTTTTTTTAATTATTTAATTATTTTTTATTGTTTATAAAAAATATTTTTTAAAATTATAATGTTAAATAATTATAAGCTCAATCTAACAAACACAAAAAGGTAACGTCACCCGTGATGAAGTGATGAGTAGAAGTTCATTTCCATCATTTTCTAAATTTTAATTTCCACTAACCAAACAAAAAAAAATAGTTAATGATTTGACACTTCCCTTTTCAACCAAACACATGGAACCGAACACTTCAACTGAAATTTTTACTCCAGCCGAAGTGGTACTTCAAGACTTCCACCACTTTGGTGGACTACTTCCGAACCAAACGCACCCTAAGCGTCAGCGACGGAGGGCCAAATAGTGATGATGTAATCAGATTGTAATGAACCTATCTATACTCTCATATTGGCTAATTGAGGGAGTAACCATGTGCATATAAAGGTGGGGTTAATCTCCATCGTTGGACTTGTTTTTTGTGATGTGGATCTCACCCTTGTGTGCACAACAATGATGTTTTCATTGAGATCGGTCGGTGTGGGGCCTGAGGGGACATTCCAGCTAGGCTACTTATCCACTTGTTCTTCCCTCCACGCCACGTAAGCGCTAGCTCAAAAACCCCTTTTCTCATTCTATCCCCGAGAACTCCTTCCTTTTTCTTCGTCCTTTGCCTTAACCTCTCCCATACCACCGGTGACGGCTGATATTGTCACTCCTCTGCGACTGCACATGCACACGAAGTGACCTAGGAGGCCCGCATATCCGCATCCTGTGTTCGGGAAGGTTGCGTAGTAGCTGAAGAAACTAGATCCTTCATCGGAGGAATTGCGACGGCCATTATTCATGGAAGTTGATTGGGTGATAAGGCCACTAGACGCATGATCGTCAATTTACAATAAGACATTAGATTAATTGTTGTGAAGTTTGAAATGTATATCAAACTTAGGTTTTCAATTTGGGATGAATTTTGTTAGGGGGAATTGAAATGGAGTTTTGGATGAATTTTGATTTCAAATTATTGGTTGTGGGAAGATGGGTTCTTTGGTTTTCAGCTTTCTGGTGATTTTAGGTATTTTCTTGACCTAAAGATTTGATTTTTTTTTTTTAGTTTCATTTGGATTGTGTATTTGTTCTTGCCTTATTATTTCGATATCAGTCTTTTAGTGTTATTGGAGAAATTTCTTTGGAGTTAATTGGATTCAAGATGAGTTCTTTCTTTTAAATTTCATGTCCTAAGGGTATCCGTTTTAAGTCACTACTTAGATTTGCATTGGTTGCTCATTGGGTTATTTTGTCAGTGGACTGGCGTACTTCTGGCTTTTGTCAAATACCATACGTTTTGTTTGCCTTGTTATCTTGGGTTTTCAATACTTAAATTGTGATCTTGCTAATGTTGCTTGATGAAACGAGTTTGTTTAAGTTTTGGTTGGGTATTGCTAAATTATAAAGTGTTACCTAAATGGAGTTTGATAATTTTTTTAAAGATGTTAATCATGTATTAATGAAAACATAATTAATTGTGATTTGTGACTTGTGACCACACTGATTACTAATGGGGTTATTTTTGTGACAACACCTAATAGTGAGTATTTCACAATAAAATTGTGTTACACATTTGGTGTACTGCAAAAGTATGATGGCCGTAGACTCGCTAGGTATGTAGATTTTTGCTGCCTGATAAAATGTCTTGATTAGAACTTACAAGTATGGCTAAGGAGATGGGTTTGCAAATAGAAGTGTGCACATTTTTGTGGTTGAATTTGTGTGATGGTAATAGTGGGTTAACAGAATAAAAAGTGATGCAAATGCTTTACAATTGGCTTCAGTTGTAGATCATAGAAGGTTGATACTTGTATATGTTAAGATATCCAATGTAGGTGCAAATGACAATGATATAATGTTGCATGCTAGTGGATGTGAAGTATCCAATGCCATGGAAAAGGGAGATAATGATGGTATAAGGGAAGATGTTCAAGAATAGGTCATGGAAGAGAATGTTGAGATGCATGCTGCTTCTCCTGTATAGCATAAAAATAAAAATGACGATAGTAAACTACATGATTCAGAGTATAATGAATTTCAGGCCTAGTAATAAAAGAGATGTAAAGAAATATGTAGAAAAGGATGTCCTTTCTATCTATGGGCAGATCCGATGATTAAAGATAAGAACACAGTTCAAATAAAATCTGGGATTCTTAAACATGAGTGCACAAGGGATCGCAGTGGGAGGCATGTGAGTGCAAATTGGGTTGCTCATCACTACTTGGATCAATTCAGAGCTGGCCCTTCATGGTTTGTGGCATGTATAATTCAGGCTATGAAACATAATCAACAAGTTGACATCAATAGGCGTAAGGCATGGAGGGCAAAATGCATTGCAAAAAGGTGCATTTTCTATTTTTTTAATGAGATTTTCACTTATTAAGATGGGTAAAATTTATTGCTACATATTGTTTTATTTTTAATTTTTTTTCTTTTATTTGCTCATTTGTTGTGTTATCCAAACAATATATTGGAATGTGATGAAAGTGAATAGGTGAGGAGGTTGTATGACAATAGAATTGAGCTCATAAGGACACATCCAAGATCAACTATAATGTTTAAATGTAGTGAAGGCAGATTCAAAGGTATGGATGCTTGCTTGTCATCATTGAAAGCAGGGTTCTTGGCAGGATGTAGGCCAATCATTTCAGTAGATGATTGCTGGCTCAAGGGCTTATTTGGAGGGTAACTCCTCATAGCTGTGGGAATAGATGCAAATGATTGCATTTATCCCATAACATGGGTTGTGATGGAGAAAGAAAATTATGATAACTGGACATGGTTCTTGAAGTTACTAGCTGGGGATTTGGAAATCAACAATAGCTACCATTTTGCTTTCATTAGTGATCAACTAAAGGTTAATTGTCTAAACACTTCTACACAGTTATTCATTTAATATCTTTCATTTGTAAACTAACTGATGCATTGTTGTCCTATGTTTTTTTTTTCTTGTTTGTTTTACCTTATTCATTATACCTTGTGTGCCAAAATAAATATCATCATAAGGCCTAATACTTGCATTATAATAGTTATTCCTCAATAATGAGCATAGATAATTTGTTAGGAACATACATGGCAACTTCAGGAGTAATTACAAAGGGAAAGCTTTAAAAGATCAGTTATGGAGATGTGCTAAGGCTTGTTACATCCTTGCTTTTAACAAGGAATTGGATACCCTAAATGGTATGCCACCAGATGCGTTTGAGTTTTTAAAGAAAATATCCCCTAAACATTGGTCTAGGGCACACTTTAAAGCTGATTTTAACTGTGATATGCTTTTGAACAACGTATGTGAATGTTTCAATAATCTAATTCTTGGGGCTAGAACCAAAGGGATATTCACATTGAATGAAACAATTAGAACAAAGTTGATGGGAAATATTCAGAAAGAGAGGGATGCCATGAAAAATGTCAAACTGTGTACTGTCCTAGGGTTCTTAACAAATTGGAGAGGGCAAAGGCAATGAGTTTTTCTTATAATACAACATGGTTAGGGGGTGCCTAGTATCAAGTTCTAGGCAATGATGGAAAATTTGTTATTGATAAAAATAAAAAATCATGCACTTGTAGAAGGTGGCAACTCACAGGAGTGCCCCTATGCTCATGCAATTTCTGCGATTTATTACAACTAGGACATGCTCGAGAACTATATTGATGATTGTATAAGGTGCCAACATTTTTAGGGATATATAGCAATATTCTATATCCTACATAGGGCAAAAATTGCTCGCCCAAAAGTGACCAATGCCCTATGAACCCACTACACCCTTTAAATAGGAAAAGGTGCATGAAAATAATAATGAGAAGGAGAGATGCAAATGAGGAGATTGGCTTCACTAAAGGCAAGGTGAGCAGGAAAGACACAAAAAAAGGTGTAGTATGTGTGGTGCTGTAGGCCACAACAAAAGATTTCATGGACTACATGTATTTGAATTTTATTCTTCTTCTTTCCATGATTTCAGTCTAGATCTATTATGCGTTAATTCATGATTTCTTCAATTGTACACATGTATATATCATAAGGCTAGAAGCCAGCATGGTAGAGGACAACTAGGTGTCCAGGTTACCGAACCTTTTGGAACAACTAATGACAATGAGGTGAGCACTTTTTAGCTATGGTTAATTTACATTGTAGCATGAAATTTGGCTTATATTAATCTTATGCCCTTCATAGGTAAATGGTAATGACCCTATGGATGAAATTGATCCACAAGTTTTGGAAGAACATTTGCAATTGGTATGATTTCCATTGTGTTAATTTTTTTTTTTGACATTTTCCATGCTAATTTGGTTTTTCTATATTGTGTTAGGTTGATAACTTAGTTAAAGCCCAATTCAATGGTGAAAATGAAGCACCTCAACAAATGCAAGTGGAACCTATGGAACCTATATTACAAGTAATATTAGTGTAATGTAACAACAACACACACATTCATCTTGCTCAGGTGATTATGCTAATGTGTTTTTCAATGATGCATGTTATTAATGTAGGTGAGAAAGATCACCATAATGCAATTAATGTATGTGAACTTAGGACAAGCAAAACAAAAATTCAAACAAGAGGAGGAAAAAGAAAGGCCACAGTTGGAGTTGAGACTCAAAAGTTAAATCTTGGAGAAAAAGAGAAGGTGCAAAATCCTATAGAAATTGCAAAGAACCAAAACCCAAGTAAAAAGAATCTCACAATCTCAGGAACTGGAACAAAAAAAAGAAAGTGATGGGTGCCACCAGGTGTTGGTGGTGCTTCTGGTGCTGAAAAAGCAACTTGAAGAGAACACTGAACTTTGTTTTTTTGTTGTGTTGTTCTTTATGTTGTATTTGGGAGCATGTGGGCATTTTTGATACCAATGTATGTTACATACAGTAGAATGTGATTTTGTTCTAAAAACATGGTGAACCAATGAAATATACTAATGCATTTTTAGTAGAAAAATGGAATGTGATAGAATTCACTAACAATAAGAAGCATTAAAATTGTTGTATGATGGTCTTTTCAATTGAGGCATTCAGTACATATATGCATGTTATAGCATTAAAATTGTCAGTGAACATTATAACCTTCACTGGCAACAAAGAGCATTGTGGCTTTGAGAAACATCTGCAACATCTAGTATTTTTTGTATATTTGCAGGAATATAGTATTTTTGTATATTTGCAGGAATTTCATATATTTTTATGAATCCAGTTATTTTGTAGAATTATGTATTAGTATAAATTTAATTGTCTATACATGATAAACTAGAAATCACAACAACTCATTTAAAAAGAATGGTGGATTAAATTTTTAAAATTATAAATTCTTTGCAACATTCTTCATTAGTCCAATTCCATCATTATATTGATGTTGGTTTCAATGTGTTTACATCCACAAAGGAGATATGGAGAAGGAGAGCATTAAATCTTGAGAAATTATAAATATATATTTATATATATATAGAGGGTTTGGTGAGTGTTGGATCAAAGAAAGCATTATACTTTTGTTCTATAGTTTTAATGCTGTGGAGGTCCCAGTGAACATAATTCCATCTTATTCTTTAGATACTATTGCACCTTAGTATTTGGACCTCTAATTAGTTCTCTTATAGTAGTCTAATGCAATGCCAGTGAATGAGTCAGTTTAGAATTGTTTAATTTTTTAGATAATTCCATGTTGTTGTAGAGCTGTAAGGCCATAGAGGTACTATAGTTCTTCAATTTCTTGCAAAGTTAGTAAGCCTGTAAATTTTTGCGTGGGCTATTAATGTTAATATTTTGAAATGCATTAGGATTAGAATTTAGGATAATTCAATTTGTCCTTAAATCCCATTGCTTATCTTGTAAAGGTTTTGACACCTCGGAACTCACAGTCTAATATAGGGCATTTTAAAAAAACTTGTTTGATTTGAGATTCAGAGTGTTTGGATGTTAATTAGGTAAGTAACATCACATATAAATGTATATATGTATACATATATTCTGATTACTAACAATTGTGAATTATTCTTTTATTTTATTAAGTTCCTTGGTTTTGAAAATGTTGCTTATATAATATTAAATATTTTTTTTGGGTTTTAATTCATTTTATGTTTTATACATTTATTAAAATTTTGAATTATTTTTTTTTCTCTAAAACTTTAATCATTTAATTATAT
Organism: Dioscorea cayenensis subsp. rotundata; assembly: GCF_009730915.1. NCBI lineage: Eukaryota > Viridiplantae > Streptophyta > Magnoliopsida > Dioscoreales > Dioscoreaceae > Dioscorea > Dioscorea cayenensis. Next base: position 885,356 of record NC_052483.1, read on the forward strand.
TTGTTAACCTTTGATATATTAAGCTTTTTAATTATTTTGAATATAGAGATAATGCGTATGTTGATATTTTTGCTTGGCAAATTATTCTGCAAATTTTGACCTGTCTGAAATTCTGTCTAAAATTTTGATGTTTTGTTTGGTGTTTGAATAAAAAGTTTATTTTGATATTACTACATTTAGTCTCCAATTAATAAGGCACTAACCTTGTTACTGGGGGTTAAGCACTGACCATGTCGGCATGAACCCCTGACTTTGATAAAAAATTATAGTTTCGTACTGTACCGTAAGTGAAGAATAATGGCCTGTGATAATTTGGCTTGGGTCGCTGAGAATAAATAAATGAGCTCTAAAAATTTGACTCGGGTCATCGAGTTTAAATAAATGATCTTTGATATTTTGTTCAGTCTGTAGTGATTGGGAGACATATATTTTTGATTGTTATTGATCTATATTTTGTTGAACCACTTTGATTTCATGAACTAGTATTTTGCCAAATATTTGAATTATTTTATATGATTTGTTTCTGTTTCTGAATTCTTCAAATTTTGCATGATCCCAATGTTTTAGTAGGTTACTTACTGGGTTGTCAAGCTCATAATATTGTTTTTAATTCTTTTTTAGATCAAGAGTAAATAGTTTGATAGCCAATTAAGTGGGCTAGCGAGAGCTTGTGTTCCCTGTTTAATTGAGTTATTATTATGTCTGTGTTAGTATATGGATTTTGTTTTATAAAATCTCTTTGTTTTGAACCTTGTTATATTCAGTTTGTATTTGAGGTTGTAATTTTGAAGTCTATATTTTCGTTTGTAAGACCAGTTTTGAGGCCTTGCATGTCTATTGTGTTACCACTGTAAGTGTGCTGCCGTTTGTCGGTGAACCGGGTGTGGGAAGGTGGATTAGGATATGACAAAATAGGCAGTGACTTACTGGTGTAACTAAATTAAAGAACGGTGACCAAATTAATTCAAATTGAAATTTGGTGACCTATTTAAAACAAACTAAAGTTAAGTGACTACATAAAATAATTTAGCCGCCATCTATAGTTGCACTTTCAATCTAATTTAAATTTGAGTAAACACCCATGACCCAACTAATTTAATTTATGAATGCATCACTCATATTAAATGTAACAAAAGCAAATCATTTGACTTTCCATCCTGGGACAAATTAGTTTAAATTAAAGCTAAGGTTGCATTTGATGCATGGGTAAAGTACCCAACTTTTCCCCAAAAATAACACATGGAATGACTCTACCATGCTTGGTAGAGTTTTTTTTTTTGTTGGAAAGTAGTTTACCATGCTGAGACAAAATCTATCAAAATGTTGGAAAGCCATTCCCTCATAAAGATGGTGGGAAAGTTTGTTTCCCGTGAGAATGGAAAGTAAACAAATTTTTTAGACTAAAATACCCTCAACTATTTTCTAAAATTACTTTTCCTTGTTAGGTTTTGTTCAAACACATAAATTATTTAAATAATTCTTATTTAAATATTTAATATTAGAAAATATTTAATATTTAAATATTTATTATTATTTTAAAACATTTTGTTTAAAAAATATTATTTATTATTATTAAAACATATTATTATTATTTAATATCAAATTTTTTTATATATTTAAAAAATTTTACTATCATTATTTTAATATCCAAAACATTTTATTATTATTTATTATTTAAAAATATTTTATTTAAATATTTAATATTAAAAATATTTTATACAATTAAAATATTTTTTATTATTTTAATATTAAAAATTGATTGATGAATTTTTGATAAGTAGAATAACACAAGCGCATTTATGTCATTATTCTAAAAAAATTCATAAGAATTTTTTCAAATGTCAAACATAAAAATATTACTTTACCATCAATTTAAGTAGATTTAGCAATGCATGCCAAACAAAAGAATGTTATTTTTTTCAAAGGAATTACTTTCCCATCAATAAAATTTCATGACAGCTGGTAAAGCACCAAACGCAACCTAAAAGAAAACTCAAGATAAACTCAAAGTAAAAGTCATCCCTCTTTTTGAAAACAAATATATGACCATCAAATATTTTATTTATGTAAATTTTATTGTATAAAAACATAGAAACAATTGATTACTATCTACAATTATTTTAAAAAAAATCTTCTTTTATTTTTGGGATGAGTTATACATCACAATAACAATAACAACAACAACAATAATGATAAGGCTTTAGTTTTTTTTTTTGAAAAGGTGGATAAACCACTTCAGTTAAACAGAGAACACAGTACAAAACCATATAGGAGTTACAAAACCCACTCACACCACAAGAAGTGACACAAGCGACAAACACCCTCCCTAGGTGCACATCGCACCCTCCCCCTGCTCAGAAGAACCACTAGCCCATGTTACCGTCGAGTGCCTCCTCGGCCGTTGATTCCACCCTTTTCCATCCTGTCCATCTGGCTCCTCGGTCCAGTGAAGTCCAGGTTGCGCCGAACCGTAGTCATCGTATCTTCCAGTTTCGCCTGCTCTTTATCTGCAAGAGCATCGAACCACGAAAGGAGTATGCAATTAATTTTAAGGGCAATGTATTGTGCTGGAAGAAATTTAACATTAAACATTCTATCATTTCGGGCAAGCCAAATGTTCTAGATTAACGCCTTGATAACTAAGTCCACCGCAAGCCTGCTACTCGGTCTCACCAAGTTTCGTCAATCCAGCCAAATACTACGCATCGAGTTCGGGGGTTCAGGCATTAGCAGAGTCTTGCGGAAGTAACACCCACAACTCCCGAGCAAAAGGGCAGTGAAGGAACAAGTGGTCAACCGATTCAGAATTCGAGTGACACATGATACATGTTGCAGTCGGGAGATTGTTACAGCGCCTGATCTCCAAATTTCTAGTGACAGAATCTTATTCTTCCAGACTAACCAATTGAAAATATTAACCTTCTTGGGACATTTGCTTTTCCAGAAGAACTTCGCAACCTCACACTTGGTACCCCCATCGTTTAGGAAGTTGTACAGGGATTTCAATGAGAACATACCATTACCATTGATCGACCATTTTTTTAAATCTCTCCCATCCTGAGCACTGGCCCTCCATCTATCCCCAATTTGGATAACACCCTCATCCTCACAAAATGGTTGATTCTCTAGCAGATGGCCCAGCTCCTCAAAGGTAGCATCCCGCCACCTACTCTCACAATAAAGCTCCGGCCACACATTCATAGGTGCTCTCCCATTGAGCCACCGATCTTTCCAGAAGAAAGTTTCCGAGCCGGAGTTGATTATACTCATAACACAACACCTTAAAACAGGGAGAATCTTCAGAACACCATTTCCAGAAAAAAGACATCCTTCCACTAGTGCGCGGGAACATGTCCCAGCTAACACTACCATAGTTGAAATGGATTACTTCAGTCCCTTCCCAATCTGGATCATTCACGTATTTCCACCACCACTTCCCTAACAACGCCTGATTAAAGTTATTTAGATCAAGAATCCCCCAGCCTCCTTGCTCCCTATCACGACAGAGGGCTTTCCAACTAATAAGCCGGCACCTGAGCTTATCGATGTCAGGCCCTGACCATAAAAAGCTCCCTTCTGATCCGGTCAATTGCACGAACTATCCAAGAAGGTAACCTGAAGATAGACATCCAATATGTTGGTAATGCCGATAACACTGAGTTTCAATAGTGTAAGGCGACCACCAATAGACAGGTGTCTACTCTTCCAAGCCGACAGCCTCTGTCGCACTTTTGCTATGAGCCCATCCCAATCTTGTTTGCGTGGCCTGCCCCCCAAAAGAGGTACGCCCAAATAAGTAACCGGGAGCAACCCCACCGCACAATTCAAAGTCTCGGCCGCCGCAGTCTTCGGGAGGACCCCCGTTCTAACCGAGAATAAGCACGTCTTAGAGAAGTTTACCTGGAGCCCCGCCAACCCCTCAAACAGGAATAATATTAGCTTAAAAATTCTAAGGTCTTCCAGCCCACCCGTGGTTAAAACCAGAAGGTCGTTCGCGAAATGCAGGTTGCATCTATTCCTACTCGGGCCGAGCGGCACCCCCACCAGAATCCTGGAGTCGAGAGCATGCCTGAACATCGAGGAAAGCACATTTGTAACCAAGATGAAAAGCAACGGGGATAAAGGATCACCCTGTCGTAACCCTCTACAGTAACGAATGTAACCATTAGGAGCCCCATTAATTAACACGTTAGCTTTGGTAGAAGCAAGAATTCTCTCGATCCAACCCAACCACTTGAACCCGAAGCCCCTAGCTTTGAGCAGATCCAATAAGAATTCCCAGTCCACAAGGTCAAACGCCTTAGCAAAGTCCACTTTCAGAATGTACCCAGGCATCCTTCTTTTCTTCAAACTAAAAATCAATTCCTCTGCGATTGCAACATTATCTAGGATACATCTGCCCTTCAAGAAAGCAGATTGGGCAGAATCAACTAAGTTATTCATTACTTTTCCCAAATGGGTAGCCAAGAGCTTAGAGATGATTTTGAGAGATGAATTAATAAGGCTGATTGGCCTGAAGTCACTCGGGGATTTAGGAGACTCCACCTTTGGAATAAGCGCAATGTTAGCCCAGTTTATCCTTTCCAAGTTAGCCTTTCCTGCATAGAAGTCATCGCAGAGTATGAAAATGTCATCTTTGATTGTTTCCCAAAATTGCTTGAAGAAAAACATCGGGAAACCATCGGGTCCCGGGGCTTTGTCCCCCCTAAGTTGAACACCGCTTCTCTAATCTCTTCCATAGTAAAAGGCCGTTCTAAGTCTGTCAGATCCACATGCTGCTTTTTCTCCAGGAGCTTCTGGAGATCAACTTTGAACCTCGAGGTGCACTTACTTCCGAACTGCTGTTGAAAATGAGACACGAATAACCTCCCAATTTCTTTTGGTTCAGAGACCAGTCTCCCATCCTGATTGAACCCCGGAATAAGATTTTGACATTTCCTCCCATTCGCCACAGTATGGAAGAATTTAGTATTCCCATCACCTTCCTGCAGCGATTGGAGTCTAGATCGTTGACGCCAATAAATTTCCTCTTGCTTGTTAATATCTGCCAAAGACTGAATAAGAGACTGCTCAAGGGCCAATTCACTATATAACAGGCTTCTAGATCTCTTGCAGTAGGCATAATTTCTTTAATTTGATCGACCCAAAACTCTCTTTGGCCCAAGCCCGAAGGTGCTCCCTAAGCCCAGCGAGCTTCTTAGCAACCACAAAGGCACCACAACCTACGGGCCGCAAATCTCCCCACCATTGTTACACAAGCTCTTTAAACCCTTCCACCGTAAACCAAACTTGTTCGAATCTAAAGGTCCTCTGGACCGAGAGGTGACCTCCCACCTCGAGCCGAGTGGGCACATGATCAGATCCCAACCTCGACAGGCTATTTTGAATCTGACGCGGGAATCTATCCCACCAAGGTCTATTCACAAAGAATCTGTCCAATTTCACCCAAATCGGATCCACCTGACCATTTGTCCAAGTAAACCTCCTCCCAATCGCAGGTGGCTCCAGTAGATGAAGATCCCACAAGAATTGGTTGGCCGAGCGTAACTCCTGAAGTTTTGGGGCCCCTAAGGCTTTAGTTTTGACTATTTGGAGTTAGTTGCGTGAATCTTTCTCTTTTATATTATTTTATCAAAAGGCAAAATACTATATAAGACATTTATTTATGGACGGAATTGATAAAATATTCAAAGCAAGTGCTTTGGACTTTTTTTTGGTGACACACATACCTTAATAATGATAATAATAATAATAATAATAATAATAATAATAATAATAATAAATGCCTTATACATATTTATTAAAGAATATATATTCGAATGGCATAACGCCAACTCATCTAATTTTTTCCAAAGGGCGTAGCATATTCAACGAGCAATGAGAATGTTGCTTATGGCATGCTTGCGTTGAGAAGTTTATTACAATAGAAAAAAAAATTATTACAATCAATATTTAGTACCTCTTCCTGGTCAGATGAAGTAGCAACTTGAGGGTGTGGTATGATCTATTTATTATTTATTTATTTAATAAAAGTGGATAAAATATTATTT